>NC_081552.1:61675416-61939309 GCF_963082655.1 Stomoxys calcitrans
TTTATTAAATGAATATCATTAATTAAAATTTAAAGTTTATGCGACAGACGTTATACACATAGTCGCTAATAAATATTACTTCTTTCTAAGAATAAATGTACATATTTAGAAAATTAATTTTAAGTAACATATCTGCTATGAATCAAAGATTTTATTCGAATAAAGAAGTCCTACTACTACTACTACTACTACTTAAAAGTTGGATTCAAGGAATTTAGAGGCCACTCCAACCCCAAAAGTTCCCGAAGCAAACATATTGGACGTATATATAAATATGGAACTCAAATGAAATGTATTCGGGAGTTGATTACGAATATGACATAAACAAGTAAAAAGGCGCTAAGTTCGGCCGGGCCGAACTTTGGATACCCACCACCTCGGGTATATATGTAAACCAGCTTCCATCAAAATCCGATTTGGACCAAATACTTACAAGTACAAGTCATTGTTCAATTGTGTATAACAAAATATTAGTCTTTTTAGTAGCCATATCTAAAAATAAACCGATCTGAACCATATACGACACAGATGTCGAAAAGCCTAACATAAGTCACTATGTCCAATTTCAGTGAAATCGGATTATAATTGCGTCTTTTATTGGTCCAAGACTTTAAATCGAGAGATCGGTCTACATGGCAGCTATATCCAAATCTGCAACGATTTTGGCCAAGTTGCAGAAAAATGTCGAAGAGTCTAACACAACGCACTGTCCCAAATTTCAGCGAAATCGGACAATAAATGCGCCTTTTATTGCCCCAAAACCTAGAACCGAGAGATCGGTCTATATGGCAGCTATATCCAAATCTGGACCGATCTGTGCCATATTGCAGAAGTATATCAAGGGACATAACCTAACTCACTGTCCCAAATTTCGGCGACATCGGGCAATAAATGCGCCTTTCATGGACCCAAAACCTTAAATCGAGAGTTCGGTCTAATGGGAGCTATATCCAAATCTGAACCGATTTTGGTCAAGTTGCAGAAACATGTCGAAAGGCCTAACACAACGCACTGTCTTAAATTTCAGTAAAATCGGATGATAAATGTGGCTTTTATGGGCCCAAAACCTTAAAACGAGAGTTCTGTCTATATGGCAGCTTTATCAAAATCTGGACCGATCAGGGTAAATTTTACGAAGGATGTCGAAGGGCCTAACACAACTCACTGTCCCAAATTTTAGCAAAATCGGATAATAAATGTGGCTTTTTTGGGCCTAAGGCCCAAAATCAGAGGATCGGTCTATATGACAGCTATATCCAATTCAAGAATGTTGAAGGGCCTAACACAACTTACTGTCCCAAATTTTAGCAAAATCGGATAATAAATGTGGCTTTAATGGGCCTAAGACCCTAAATCAGAGGATCGGTCTATATGGCAGCTATATCCGAATCAGGACCGATCTGAGCCAAATTGACAAAGAAAGTCGAAGGGCCTAACACAACTCACTGTCCAAAATTTCAGCAAAATCGGGTAATAAATGTGGCTTTTATGGGCCTAAGACCCTAAATCGGAGGATCGGTCTATATGGCAGCTATATCTAAATCTGGACCGATCTGAGCCAAATTTACGAAGAATGTCTAAGGGCCTAACACAACTCACTGTCTTAAATTTCAACAAAATCTGATAATAAATGTGGCTTTTATGGGCCTAAGACCCTAAATTGGCCGGTCGGTCTATATGGGAGCTATATCAAGATATAGTCCTCTTCGAACTTAACCTGCTTATGTACAAAAAAATTATCTGTGCGAAGTTTCAGCTCAATATCTCTATTTGTAAAGACTGTAGCGTGATTTCAACAGACAGACGGACAGACGGACGGTAATGTCTAGATCGTCTTAGATTTTTACGCTGATCAAGAATATATATACTTTATAGGGTCGGAAATAGATATTTCGATGTGTTGCAAACGGAATGGCAAAACGAATATACCACCATCTTTCGGTGGTGGGTATAAAAATGATGTCTTAGTATTTTCGGGTCGCCCCACCCCAAACAAGCCCCCCAAATACGAATTTTACTCGATCATAGCTATATAAGACTCAAATGAAAGGCAATTGAGAGCAGATTACGAATATGACATTAAACTTTGTGTCCATGAATCTAGGTGGTGCTTTACCTCATAAAATCGCCCCCAATAGGTTATTTGACCTATTAATTTGTGTCGTTCAAATTTGTGCTCAAGTGGCAGTGTCGCACAACCCTCATATAGACGCCCTCGACCAAACGGCTGTATACACCAATATGACAATATGGGTTTAAATTAAAGGTATAAGGTTATGAACTGCGAATCTAATCTCATGATTCTGCTCATATATCTAGCGGATTACCTCACCCCAAGACAGTCGATCAATTATAATGACCTAAAGGGAGGCTGTGTGATTTAATTAAAGTGTGGGGACACAAATAAATGTAGGACGCCATAGCTCCGAAATTGTGATGTTCAGCGTGATAATAGGAGTTGCAAACCTTAACGTTAAGGTTGCAACCATTTTTAACTCATCGATAGACAAGACCGAACGACGTGTTGCTAGGTAATATCTCTTTGTTTAAAAGTTTTACATGGTGTAATAGTAAGAACTATCGCCACTGCACAAAACATATAGACTCGCAAATTAAACAGGTAAATTATTTAATATGGCAATTTGATTTGATTAAAAAAAGACTAAATGATGACTATTTAATAGGTAGTCATATGGTATGGTGGTTGTCTATGAATGGTTATTCATACACAACCACCACGAGAGCGTAGTACTAACATTTAAATTACCGCCATTTGGCTGTCTTCAATTGGATTAACTTGATCCAATTGGATTTAGTTGATCCAATTGAAAACAGCCAATAAATTGCGATAATTTGGAGAAGCTAACATGAACAGATAGAGGACAGAGTGGTAAAAATTTATGATTCAGCATGTATCTTTGTTATGACAACCTATCGGTCCTTTGAATAAAGAAAAAGAAAGTACAGGAATTTCATTGCGGTTGTTTGAAGTATTATTTTTTAATTTTTTGTGTTGTGTTTAATTGCCAATCTTTGCCATAGAAAAAATTAGATATAAATACAAAAAATTTCTATAGGAAAAAAAATATTGCTGAAAAATCTTATTAGACTAAAAATAAGAAACATATTTTTCGTGTGCTGAAAATTAAGGCACAGCGATGCGAGCCGGGCTCTGCTATCTATGAATTTTTGTTTGTTTGTTGATTGTTTTGTTTGTGTGTTTCATATAGGCTCAAAAACGGCTGAACCGATTTTGAAATGGCTGAACCGACTTGAAATTTTCAAAGATGGTCATTATGGACCTGTGGTGAAAATAGGGTACTTCATATTTTGAAGTACCCGAATTTTCAAAAACGCCAGATCTCGGAGATGGATAGCACGATTTAAGCTAAATTTTGTTTCCACACTAACAGCGACCTAAAAATAAAAGTAAAAAGAAGTCAAGACCCAAGATCGGTTTCTATGACAACTATATCAGGTTATGGACCGATTTCAGCCATACTTGGCACAATTGTTGGATATCGTAACAAAACACGTCGTGCAAAATTTCATTCCAATCGGATAAGAATTGAGCACTCTAGAGGCTCAAGAAGTCATGACCCAAGATCGATTTATATGGCAGCTATATCAGGTTATGGACCGATTTGAACCACAGTTGTTGGATATCATAACAAAACACGTTGTGCAAAATTTCATTCCAATCGGATAAGAATTGCTCACCCTAGAGGCTCAAGAAATCAAGACCCAAGATCGGTTTATATGACAGCTATATCAGGTTATGGACCGATTTGAACCATACTTAGCACAGTTTTTGGAAGTCATAACAAAACACCTCATGCAAAATTTCCGCCAAATCGGATGAGAATTGCGCCATCACTTGGCTCAAGAAGTCAAGATCCAAGATCGGTTTATATGACACCTATACCAGATTATGAACCGATTTGAATCATACTCCGCACTGTTGTTGGAAGTAATACCAAAATACTACGTGAAAAATTTAAGTTAAATCGGACGATAATTGCGCCCTCTAGAGGCTCAAGAAGTCAAGACCCAAGATCGGTTTACATGGCAGCTATATCAGGTTATGGACCGATTTGAACCACAGTTGTTGGATATCATAACAAAACACGTCATGCAAAATTTCATTCCAATTGGATAAGAATTGCCCACTATAGAGACTCAAGAAGTCAAGACACAAGATCGGTTGATATGGCAGCTATATCAAAACATGGCCCAATTACAATACCAACCGACCTACACTAATAAGAAGTATTTGTGCAAAATTTCAAGCGGCTAGCTCTACTCCTTCGGAAGTTAGCGTGCTTTCGACAGACAGACGGACGGACATGGCTAGATCGACATAAAATTTCGCGACGATCAAAGTTATAACGTTCAGTGTGATAGGAGCAGTTGCAAACCTTAACATTAAGGTGGCCTCCATTTTTCCTAGACAAGTCCAAACAAAGTGCGGCTGGGAAACACATTCATGTTCATGGCTTAATTACTAAGAACTGTCGACACCGCACCTAATATAAAGACCGGAAAATTAGTTCTCCACCACTGAGAAATCGGGGCGACATGGAACGGAGAACTTTAAGTTATTTTGGGTATTAAAGTCTAAACCTTTCCCATATCGATTGCAGCACTAACATTTAAATAAGCGCTATCTTTTCAGATTGCAAATGGATCTACTGAATGGAGACGCCACCACGAGCAGAGTGGTATAAAATGATCATGTAGCATTTATCTTTGTTATGGCAACCTATAGGTCCGTAAAATAGAGAAAAATAAGGTATAGGAATTTCGTTGCGGCTGTTTGCTGTATTATTTTTTAAATTTCCCACCCTAAGACGGGCCTTAACAATAAGTTTTTCAAGTAGTTTTAGTGTCTATCTTAGCTATAAACTAAAATTTATTTAGTAGAGTGCGAATATCCAAGTTTTGTGTTAAACTGTTAAAGGGAAGGCTCAACGAATGTACGCAGAATCAGAGCTATTAGTGAGTAGGTTACGTTACAGAGGTGACATTTTTCTACGTCTTGAAAGCGAAGCTCAGTGGAGCGGGTTTGATTGAAAATTTTGCTCAAAAATAAGAAGCCTCCTTTTTATAGTCGAGCCCAAGTGGCGTGCCGATAAGCACTTTTTCGTTTTGCCACTCGATTCGTACGCCAAGTAATTGAAAACAGCTGATTTTATAAAGGAAAAAAGGCTGTTTTCAATGATTTGGCGAACGAATCGAGTGACAACAAGTAAAAGCGTGAAAAGTTCGGCCGGGCCGAATCTTACATACCCATTTATCATACATCTCATTTATCATTTTTTTGCCCGATATCTCTTTGTAGGCAAACAAAGGATAATGGATAAAAATTGCAAAGCTATTGGAGCTATTTCAGGTTATCGACCGATTCGGGCCATGCTTGATTTGGCTGCTGGAGACTATAATAGATGTCATTGTGCAAAATGTCAGCCAAAATTGGATCGGCTGCCTCAATTCCAAAACCCCATAAAATAGGTTTATTAGACTTTAATGGTCACATGGGAGTCGAATAAAAGGTATTCGGGAGTAGACTACAAATATGGTCAGGAAGGAGGGATAGGCTTTCTAATTTGTTGATATTGGATGGGGCGGACCCCAAAAACACCACCCAAAAAGCAAGGTTGGACCGATAGAGACAATATGGATATCAAATGAAAGGTATTGGAGAGTAGAATAAGAATATTGTATTAAAAGTTGGGTTCAAGAAACCCGGGGTTCGTCCAACCACAAAAGTTCCCCAAACAGAAATATTGGACGCAAATTTCTATAAATTTTGCATTTGACTACACAACGTCTTCCATAAACATTTTTAAAGTCTTTTTATTATGCTTTTCTGTTTCGCGCAACATTTTCCTACAAACAGAAATCATTTTCTTAATATTTTATGGCCATTTAGCGAAGAAAGCTGGATTAAATGATTTTGGCATAAAATTACAAAAGAAATAGGAGTGAAGTCTTCGAAACATTACGAGTGGAGTCTTCAAAACATTAGGAGTGGAGTCTTCAACACAAGTATTTCACACTAGCTGTTCTTTTCCGCCCCATGTATTTTTATACCCACCACCGAAGGATGGGGGTATATTCATTTTGTCATTCCGTTTGCAACACATCGAAATATCCATTTTCGACCCTATAAAGTACATATATTCTTGATCAGCGTAAAAATCTAAGACGATCTAGACATTACCGTCCGTCTGTCCGTCTGTCTGTTGAAATCACGCTACAGTCTTTAAAAATAGAGATATTGAGCTGAAATTTTCCACAGATTCTTTTTTTGTCCATAAGGAGGTTAAGTTCGAAGATGGGCTATATCGGACTATGTCTTGATATAGCCCCCATATAGACCGATCCGCCGATTTAGGGTCTTAGGCCCATAAAAGCCACATTTATTACCCGATTTTGCTGAAATTTGGGACAGTGAGTTGTGTTTGCCCCTTCGGCATCCTTCGTCAATTTGGCTTAGATCGGTCCAGATTTGGATGTAGCTGCCATATAGACCGATCCTCCGGTCTAGGGTCTTAGGCCCACAAAAGCCACATTTATTATCCGATTTTGATGAAATTCGGGACAGTAAATTGTGTAAGGCCCATTGACATCCTTCGTTAATTTGGCTCAGATCAGTTCAGATTTGGATATAGCTGCCATATAGGTCGATCCTCCGATTTATGGTGATAGGCCCATAAAAGCCACATGTATTGTCCGATTTTGCTGAAATTTAGGACAGTGAGTTGTGTTAGGCCCTTCGACATATTTCTTCAATTTGGTCCATATCGGTTCAGATTTGGATATAGCTGTCATATGGACCGATTTCTTGATTAATGGTTTTGGGCCCATAAAATTCTCATATATTATCCAATGTCGCCGAAATTTGCGACAGAGAGATAAGTTAGGCCCCTTGAAATACTTCTGCAATATCGCACAGATCGGTCCAGATTTGGATAAAGCTGCCATATAGACCGATATCTAGGTTTTAGGTTTTGGGGCCATAAAAGACGCATTTATTGTCCGATGTCGCTGAAATTTGAGACAGTGAGTTTAGCTAGGCTCTTCGACGTCCTTCTTCAATTTTGCCCAGATCGGTCCAGATTTGAATATAGCTGCCATATAGACCGATCTCTCGATTTAAGGTTTTGGGCCCATATAAGAGGCATTTATTGTCCGAATCCGCCAAAATTTAGGACCGTGCTTTGTGTTGGACTCTTCGACATTTTTATGCAACTTGGCCCAAATCGGTCCAGATTTGGATATAGCTGCCATAAAAGGCGCATTTATTATCCGATTTCACTGAAATTTGACACAGTGACTTATGTTAGGCTTTTCGACATCCGTGTCGTATATAGCTCAGATCGGTTTATTTTTAGATATAGCTAGTGTTCTTATCAGTATTTGGTCCAAATCGGAACATATTTTGATGAAACTGATATGGGACATAAGGTATGAAATTTTCACCGAATTTTGATAAAAGGTGGTTTACCTATATACCCGAGGTGGTGGGTATCCAAAGTTCAGCCCGGCCGAACTTAACGCCTTTTTACTTGTTTTTCTTTAGGATTACTTAACTTCCGTGGCATACACATGTCATTTGTGTGCATCATTTGGGTGTTGTATTAATGGCTCCGAACTCAAGATAACTCCGTGAGTCCAGGTTCGAAACCGCTCATTCAAATCTCCGATCATTGAGCTCGTCTCGAAAAAGAAACAAAACGAAAAATTTTTTAATTAAATATTCTTCGCTCTAAAAGACAAAAAAAAAAATTTCTTATTTTATATTCAACAAATTAATAAAAATTAAGGATTTATAAAGATATGATACAAATTATAAGCATATACGACAATAGTTGGATTAAATTTTTATCGGACATCTTTTCCATCAAAAACAGATTTTCGATCGATTTTATTAAGGTTCGAAGAAGAAATAAGCGACATCGTTAAAGTAGAATTTAGATGGTTCTTCATAAAATTGGTCAAAATTTACTATTTTATATATTTAACAATTAAAGTTGCATAATATTTTCAAATTGTTTGCGTAAAATTTTATGGAAATAAAGTCATTTAAAACCAATAGTCCTAATGAAATCAAACAAGTAAAAGTGTGCTAAGTTCGGCCGGGCCGAATCTTATATACCCTCCACCATGGATCGCATTTGTCGAGTTCTTTTCCCGGCATCTCTTCTTAGGCAAAAAAGGATATAAGAAAAGAGTTGCTCTGCTATTAAAACGATATCAAGATATGGTCCGGTTCGGACCACAATTAAATTATATGTTGGAGACCTGTGTAAAATTTCAGCCAATTCGTATAAGAATTGCGCCCATTGGGGCTCACGAATTAAAAAAGAGAGAACGATTTATATGGGATCTGTATCGGGCTATAGACCGATTCAGACCATAATAAACACGTTTGTTGATGGTCATGAGAGGATCCGTCATACAAAATTTCAGGCATATCGGATAATAATTGCGACCTCTAGGGGTCAAGAAGTCAAGATCCCAGATCGGTTTATATGGCAGCTATATCAGGTTATAAACCGATTTGAACCTTATTTGACACAGTTGTTGAAAGTAAAAATAAAATACGTCATGCAAAATTTCAGCCAAATCGGATAGGAATTGCGCCCTCTAGAAGCTCAAGAAGTCAAATCCCCAGATCTGTTTATATGACAGCTATATCAGGTTATGGACCGATTTCAACCATACTTGGCACAGTTGTTGGATATCATAACATAACATCATAACACAAAAATTCATTCACATCGGATAAGAACTGTGCCCTCTAGAGGCTCAAGAAGTCAAGACCCAAGATGGGTTTATATGGCAGCTATATCAGGTTATAGACCGATTTAAACCATACTTGGCACAGTTGTTGGGTATTATAACAAAACACGTCGTGCGAAATTCCATTCCATTCGGATAAGAAATGCGCCCTCTAGAGGCTCAATAAGTCAAGACCCAAGATCGGTTTATATGGCAGATATATCAGGTTATGGACCGATTTGAACCATACTCGGCACAGTTGTTGGATATCGTAACAAAACACGTCGTTCAAAATTTCATTTCAATTGGATAAGAATTGCGCACTCTAGAGGCTCAAGAAGTCAAGACCCAAGATCGGTTTATATGGCAGCTATATCAGGTTATGAACCGATTTGAACCATACTTGGCACAGTTGTTGGATATCGTAACAAAACACGTCGTGCAAAATTTCATTCTGATCGGATAAGAATTGCGCACGCTAGAGGCTCAAGAAGTCAAGACCCAAGATCGGTTTATATGGTAGCTATATCAGGTTATGGACCGATTTAAACTATACTTGGCACAGTTGTTGGATATCATAACAAAACACGTCGTGCAAAATTTCATTCCAATCGGATAAGAATTGCGCACTCTAGATGCTCAAGAAGTTAAGACCCAAGATCGGTTTATATGGCAGCTATATCAAAACATGGACCGATATGGCCCATTTACAATACCAACCGACCTACACTAATAAGAAGTATTTGTGCAAAATTTCAAGTGGCTAGCTTTACTCCTTCGGAAGTTAGCGTGCTTTCGACAGACAGACGGACGGACGGACGGACGGACAGACGGACGGACATGGCTAGATCGACATAAAATGTCACGACGATCAAGAATATATATACTTTATGGGGTCTCAGACGAATATTTCGAGTAGTTACAAACAGAATGACGAAATTAGTATACCCCCCATCTTATGGTGGAGGATATAAAAACTATTGAGGAAAAATTAGCGCTAATGAAAAAATTTCTTCAAAATACTCTTAAGCTGATTCGCTGAAACTTTCAATATAAAGCTAAGACATTAGCAAAGACACCCACTCTTTGAAGGCTTTCGGCCTACAAATAGTATGTTGGCAATCAGTTCAAATTCAGCTCTGACTTTATGACTTAATGTAACCGCCAAGGGGTCAGTTCCTGCTCCAAATAGCGACCACAATTTTCAAAAAAAGTTTGAGGTATATTTACCAATTTCACAGTAACGGAAGAATTTAAGCAATTTTCGATTTTGAAAGAATATGGGGAGGGCCCATATCCAAAATAAAATCCTGGCTACGTCCCTGATGTCAGCTACATCCAGTTATGGACCGATTTAAACCATACTTGCCACAGTTGTTGGAAGTCATAACGAATCATGTAATGCAAAATTTCAGCCAAATTGGGTAGGAATTGCGCCCTCTAGAGGCTCAAGAAGTCTACTCAGGCGATCGGTTCATATGGTAGCTATATCAGTTTATGAACTGACTGTTGAAATACCAGAACACTTCAAGCTAAATTTCAGCCCAATCGGAGTTGAGTTGATCCCTCTAGAAGCTCTAGAAGTCAAGACACAAGGTCGGTTAATATGGCAGCTATATTAGGTTATGAACCTATTTAGACCATACACCACGTGCAAAATTTCAGCCAAATCGGATAAAAATTGCGCCCTCTAGAAACTCAAGAAGTCAATACCCAAGATCGGTTAATATGGCAGCTATATCAAAAGATGAATCGATTTGGCCGATTTACAATCCCAACCGACCTACACTAATAAGAAGTATTTGTGCACAATTTCAAGCGCCTAGCTTTACTCCTTCGAAAGTTAGCGAGCTTCGACAGACGGACGGACATGGCTAGATCGACTTAAAATGGCATGACGACCAAGAATAGGTGTACAAACGGAATGACGAAATTAGTATGCCCTCATCCTGTGGTGGAGGGTATTAAAATAGAAATATATCGAAAAAATTTCTATAGAAAAGAGAATTTTTTAGAAAAAAGGCGCAGAGAAGCGGGCTAGAAGCATTTAAAACAGATTGTCAAGTTAGGGACAATATCCTGTTGAGACAAGTTAAAACTAGAGCAAAATAAACAAGTAAAAAGGCGTTAAGTTCGGCCGGGCCGAACTTTGGATACCCACCACCTCGGGTATACAGTCGAAACCGCATAATTGTAATACGCTTTACTGAAAAATCCCGCTTTACTGAAAACGAACACAGACTACAATTAATTTTTGGCTTCATATAATGTAACTGAGTCCCCTTTAGTGAAAACCGCTTAACTGAAAATACCGCAAAACTGAAACAGTTTATATGTCCCCAATTGCTTGTTTTATATGAAACTAAGATCGCATAAATGAAAAATTGTAAATTTGAAAAAGCAATCTACAACGTGTTTGAAAACTCTCATGTCTAATCAATATGAAACATTTCTGTATAAAGATTGTTTACCGTCTCTGTGTTAAATCATATGGCTGCCTTTTGTTTACATTACTGCTTTTTACATTTTGGTCAAGTTCTAAGAAGAAAAGTAATTATAAGATTGAGCGCACACAGACAAAAAGAAAAAAGTTAAATATATTTTCAGCAATGGTAAGTTATTATTATTTTATAAAGAAACTCTCAATTAATTTCATTTTTATTTAGGATAACGCCAGCAAGTACAAATGCTTAACACTTCAAAATAAATTGCTCATAATTAAAAGTTAAAAGCTGGAATACCTCGTAAAAATATCAGCAAGCAGTTTAATTGTAGTGCTGCAACAATAACTCACATTATAAAGAAGGAGACATCCATTTCTAATGCAGCACACCAAAACAAAAATGTGTCCATGAAACGCCTTAGATCGGGCTCTAGCAAAAAAGTCGAGGATGCGTTGTCTATTTGGTTCAAAGACATGCGTTCAAAAGAGGCCACAAAAACCGGACCTTTAACAATGTGAATGTGAACTTTTCCCCATCTATTGGATGTCTTGGTAGATGGAAGAAAAGGGAAAATATTCATTTTAAAAAAATGCATGGCGAAAAGAGCTCGGCGGCCACTGCAGAAGCAAATGATTGGGTAACAAAGATGCTTCCAACTTATTTCTCGGAATATGGTGAAGACTTCATTTACCACGCGGATGAATCTGCGCTTTTGTACAAAGCCTTACCTACAAGCACTTTAGCCAATAGATGAAATACTCCATCTGGGAAAACAATGCCAAAGGAAAGGTTATCAATTTTATTTATCACGAACATAAATGGAACGGACAAACATATTTATTGCATTGGTAAATCGAAGAACCCAAGATGTTTTAAAAATAATGAAATTCCGGTAAATTACTACGCGAACGCCAAAGCGTGGATGACAAGTGCTATATGGTCCGATATTATGAAAGAGCTTAAATTTTAAAAGGCAGAAAAAAGTTATATTATTCGTTGATAACGCTGCTTGTCATATATGCGTGGATGGTACTGTTTTAGGCAACATCAAGCTGGTTTAAATACCTTCAAACACGACATCTTTAATTCAACCCCTGGACCAAGGTATTGTTCGTTCCCTCAAAGCTCATTACCGCAGGGCTATAATTTCAAAACAGCTCCTTCACCTTGAATGTGGTTTATCGGTGAAGGATTTTTCGAAAAAAGTTGATATCTTGGAAGCTTTAAATATGGTTAAAAGAGCTTGGTTAAACGTAACATCAGAATGAATTCGAAACTGTTTTAGAAAGTCTGGTTTTACTATTTCTGCAGATGTAGCTACCGTTGAGGAAAGTGATGTTATTTTAGATGCTTTGGATGATGATGAAATCAATCATCTAATTGAAATTGATGAAGATGTACCCTGTTGTGAAGATTTGACTGACAACGATATCATTGATGAAATAACAGACTTCAAAGAAATCGAAGAAGAGAATCGGAAAACGAAAGCGATAGTCACAAGATCAATACTAGTGTTTCTGAAGCTTTAAAATCGATTACTTTTTTACAGCTAATACCAAAGTACGTAATCAATTGCACGATATTGAAAACACATTATGTCAACATATTTTAAGCAAAATGACACAAACTCGCCTTGAAGATTACTTCCAAAAGATAACATTATAAAAGGCGTTTAACGAAAATGTGCAAATTCATATATTTGTAGTACAGATATACATAGTTTTGAAAAGTTCCTTATGAAAAAGACTGAATTATTTTTATTTTCTATTATATACAAAATAGTATATGTATATTACTTGTTTTTTCTTCACTGGAATTACAATTTGATTTGTTTCGTTTATTAATAAAAATACGAACTTTAACATTAACAAAATCGGTGTGTAGCCGCAATTGATACGGCAAAGTGAAAATATGGTTTTATTATTTTTATTTTCTATTATATACAAAATAGTATATGTATATTACTTGTTTTTTCTTCACTGGAATTACAATTTGATTTGTTTCGTTTATTAATAACAAGTAAAAGCGTGCTAAGTTCGGCCGGGCCGAATCTTATATACCCTCCACCATGGATTGCATTTGTCGAGTTCTTTTCGCGGCATCTCTTCTTAGGCAAAAAAAAAAAAGCATATAAGAAAGGATTTGCTCTGCTATTAGAGCGATATTAAGATATGGTCCGGTTTGGACCACAATTAAATTATATTTATGTTGGAGACCTGTGTAAAATGTCAGCCAATTCGAATAAGAATTGCGCTCTTTGTGGGCTTAAGAAGTAAAATAGAGAGATGGATTTATATGGGAGCTGTATCGGGCCGATTAAGACCATAATAAACACGTATGTTAATGGTTATGAGAGAATCCGTCGTACAAAATTTCAACCAAATCGGATAGGAATTGCGCCCTTTAGAAGCTCAAGAAATCAAGTCCCCAGATCTGTTTATATGACAGCTATATCAGGTTATGAACCGATTTGAACCATATTTGGCACAGTTGTTGGATGTCATAACAAAATACAACGTGCCAAAATTCATTCAAATTGGATAAGAATTGCGCCCTCTAGAGGCCCAAGAAGTCAAGACCCCAGATCGGTTTGTAAGACAGCTATATCAGGTTATGGACCGATTTCAACCATACTTGGCACAGTTGTTGGATATCATAAAGAAACACGTCGTGCAAAATTTCATTCCAATCGGATAAGAATTGCGCACTCTAGAGGCTCAAGAAGTCAAGACCCAAGATGGGTTTATATGGCAGCTATATCAGGTTATGGACCGATTTGAACCATACTTGGCACAATTGTTGGATATAATAACGAAACATGTCGTGTAAAATTTCATTCCAATCGGATAAGAATTGCGCACTCTAGAGGCTCAAAAAGTCAAGACCCAAGATCGGTTTATATGGCAGCTATATCAGGTTATGAACCGATTTGAACCATACTTGGCACAGTTGTTGGATATCATAACGAAACACATCGTGCAAAATTTCATTCCAATCGGATAAGAATTGCGCACTCTAGAGGCTCAAGAAGTCAAGAGCCAAGATGGGTTTATATGGCAGCTATATCAGGTTATAGACCGATTTGAACCATACTAGGCACAATTGTTGGATATAATAACGAAACACGTCGTGTAAAATTTCATTCCAATCGGATAAGAATTGCGCACTCTAGAGGCTCAAGAAGTCAAGATCCAAGATCGGTTTATATGGCAGCTATATCAAAACATGGACCGATATGGCCCATTTACAATACCAACCGACCTACACTAATAAGAAGTATTTGTGCAAAATTTCAAGCGGCTAGCTTTACTCCTTCGGAAGTTAGCGTGCTTTCGACAGACAGACGGACGGACGGACGGACGGACGGACATGGCTAGATCGACATAAAATTTCACGACGATCAAGAATATATATACTTTATAGGGTCTCAGACGAATATTTCGAGTAGTTACAATCAGAATGACGAAATTAGTATACCCCCCATCTTATGGTGGAGGGTATAAAAATACGAACTTTAACATTAACAAAATCGGTGTGTAGCCGCAATTGATACGGCAAAGTGAAAATATGGTTTCACTTATCCATCATACGCTTAAGTGAAGAAGTGTTTCACTTATCCGAACTAAGCTTTACTTTAAACTACGGATAAGTGAAACACAAATTAAACATTTTTGGCATTTCACTTATCCGGTTTCGACATGTAAATCACCTTTCATCAAAACCCGGTGAAAATAGCATACCTTATATCCCATAGCAGTTATTACGAAATATGTTCCGATTTGGACCAAATACAAATAAGTACAAGTCATTGTTCAAATGTGTATAACAAAATATTGGTCTTTTTAGTAGCTATATCTAAAAACAAACTGATCTGAACCATATACGACCGGGATGTCGAAAAGCCTAATATAAGTCACTGTGTCACATTTCAGTGAAATCGGATTATAAATGCGCCTATTAAGGGGCCAAGACTTTAAGTCGAGATATCGGTTTATATGGCAGCTATATGCAAATCTTGGTCGATCTAGACCAAATTGCAGAAATATGTGGAGGGGCTTAACTTAACTCTCTGTCCCAAATTTCGGCAACATCGGACAATAAATGCGCCTTTTATGGGCCCAAAACATTATATCGAGAGATCGGTCTATGTGGCAATTATATCCAAATCTGGACCGATCTGAGCCAAATTTAAGAAGGATGTCGAAGGACCCAACAAATTTCATTGTCCCAAATTTCGGCGACATCGGACAATAAATGCGTCTTTTATGGGCCCAAAAATTAAATTAAAAAATTAAAGCCAAATTGAAGAACGATGTTGAAGGACCTAACACAACTCACTGTCCAAAATTTCAGCAAAATCGGATAATAAATGTGGCTTTTATGGGCCTAAGACCCTAAATCGGAGGATCGGTCTATATGGCAGGTATATCCAAATCTAGACCGATCCGGGTAAAATTCACGAAGGATGTCGAAGGGCCTAACACAACTCACTGTTCCAAATTTCAGCAAAATCGGCTTATAAATGTGGCTTTTATGGGCCTAAGACCCTAAATCGGAGGATCGGTCTACATGGCAGCTATATCCAAATCTGGACCGATCTGAGCCAAATTGGCGAAGGATGTGAAGGGGCCTAACGCAACTCACTGTCCCAAATTTCAGCAAAATCGGATAATAAATGTGGTTTTTATTGGCCTAAAACCCTAAATCGGTGGATCGATCTATATGGGGGCTATATGAAGATATAGTCCGATATAGCCCATCTATATATCGGAAAATGTCAGCTCAATATCTCTTTTTTTAAAGACTGTAGCGTGATTTCAACAGACAGACGGCCAGACGGACGGACATGTCTAGATTGTCTTAGATTCTTACGCTGATCAAGAATATGTATACTTTATATTTCGATGTGTTGCAAACGGAATTACAAAATGAATATACTCCCATCCTTCGGTGGTGGGTATAAAAAGTTTATGGAAATAATCCTACTTCTTTAAACAGCAAGTGCGATTTTACGCCATAATCATTAAATCCAGCTTTCTTAGCTAACTGGTCATAGACTAATGATTTTTTTTGTTGTAAAGGCTTAGGACAAAATATATTTTTATACCCACCACCGACGGATGGGGGTATATTCATTTTGTCATTCCGTTTGCAACACATCGAAATATCCATTTCCGACCCTATAAAGTGTATATATTCTTGATCAGCGTAAAAATCTAAGACGATCTAGACACGTCCGTCCGTCTGTCAGTTGAAATCACGCTACAGTCTTCAAAAATAGAGATATTGAGCTGAAACTTTGCACAGATTCTTTTTTTTGTCCATAAGCAGGTTAAGTTCGAAGATGGGCTATATCGGACTATATCTTGATATAGCCCCCATATAGGCCGATCCGACGATTTAGGGTCTTAGGCCAATAAAAGGCCCATTTATCGTCCGATTTTGCTGAAATTTAAGACAGTGAGTTGTTTTAGACCCTTCGACATCTTCCGTCAATATGGCTCAGATCGGTTCAGATTTGGATATAGCTGCCATATAGACCGATCCTCCGATTTAGGGTCTTAGGCCCATAAAAGCCACATTTATTATCCGATTTTGCTGAAATTTGGGACAGTGAGTTGTCTTAAACCCTTCGATATCTTCCATCGATATGGCTCAATCGGTTCAGTTTTGGATATAGCTGCCATATAGACCGATCCTCCGATTTAGTGTCTTAGGCCCATAAAAGCCACATTTATTACCCGATTTTGCTGAAATTTGGGACAGTGAGTTGTCTTAGGCCCTTCGACATCGTCCGTCAATATGGCTCAGATCGGTTCAGATTTGGATATAGCTGCCATATAGACCGATCTCTCGATTTTAGGTTTTGGAGCCATAAAAAACGCATTTATTGTCCGATATTGCCGAAATTTGGAACAAAGAGTAATGTTAAACCCCTCCACATATTTCTGCAATTTGGTCTAGATCGATCAAGATTTACATATAGCTGCCATATAGACCAATCTCTCTATTTAAAGTCTTGGCCCCATAAAAGACACTTTTTTACTCCAATTGCACTGAAATTTTATACACTGATTTATATTATGTTTTTCGACATCCGTGTCGTATATAGTTCAGATCGGTTTATTTTTAGATATAACTTCTAAAAAGACCAATATTTTGTTATATACAAATGAACAATCACGTTTACTTATTAGTATTTGGTCTAAATCGGAACATATATTGATATGGCTGCTATGGGGCATAAGGTATGCGTTTTTCACCGAATTTTGATGAAAGGTGGTTTACATATATACCCGAGGTGGTGGGTATCCAAAGTTCGGCCCGGCCGAACTTAACGCCTTTTTACTTGTTTTTCAGGAATTTTTAAAATTCAAAATCTTATGTATAACAAGTAAAAGCGTGCTAAGTTCGGCCGGGCCGAATCTTATATACCCTCCACCATGGATTGCATTTGTCGAGTTCTTTTCGCGGCATCTCTTCTTAGGCAAAAAAAAAGCATATAAGAAAAGATTTGCTCTGCTATTAGAGCGATATTAAGATATGGTCCGGTTTGGACCACAATTAAATTATATTTATGTTGGAGACCTGTGTAAAATGTCAGCCAATTCGAATAAGAATTGCGCTCTTTGTGGGCTTAAGAAGTAAAATAGAGAGATGGATTTATATGGGAGCTGTATCGGGCTATAGACCGATTAAGACCATAATAAACACGTATGTTAATGGTTATGAGAGAATCCGTCGTACAAAATTTCAACCAAATCGGATAGGAATTGCGCCCTTTAGAAGCTCAAGAAATCAAGTCCCCAGATCTGTTTATATGACAGCTATATCAGGTTATGAACCGATTTGAACCATATTTGGCACAGTTGTTGGATGTCATAACAAAATACTACGTGCCCAAATTCATTCAAATTGGATAAGAATTGCGCCCTCTAGAGGCCCAAGAAGTCAAGACCCCAGATCGGTTTGTAAGACAGCTATATCAGTTATGGACCGATTTCAACCATACTTGGCACAGTTGTTGGATATCATAACGAAACACGTCGTGCAAAATTTCATTCCAATCGGATAAGAATTGCGCACTCTAGAGGCTCAAGAAGTCAAGACCCAAGATGGGTTTATATGGCAGCTATATCAGGTTATGGACCGATTTGAACCATACTTGGCACAATTGTTGGATATAATAACGAAACATGTCGTGTAAAATTTCATTCCAATCGGATAAGAATTGCGCACTCTAGAGGCTCAAAAAGTCAAGACCCAAGATCGGTTTATATGGCAGCTATATCAGGTTATGAACCGATTTGAACCATACTTGGCACAGTTGTTGGATATCATAACGAAACACATCGTGCAAAATTTCATTCCAATCGGATAAGAATTGCGCACTCTAGAGGCTCAAGAAGTCAAGAGCCAAGATGGGTTTATATGGCAGCTATATCAGGTTATAGACCGATTTGAACCATACTAGGCACAATTGTTGGATATAATAACGAAACACGTCGTGTAAAATTTCATTCCAATCGGATAAGAATTGCGCACTCTAGAGGCTCAAGAAGTCAAGATCCAAGATCGGTTTATATGGCAGCTATATCAAAACATGGACCGATATGGCCCATTTACAATACCAACCGACCTACACTAATAAGAAGTATTTGTGCAAAATTTCAAGCGGCTAGCTTTACTCCTTCGGAAGTTAGCGTGCTTTCGACAGACAGACGGACGGACGGACGGACGGACAGACGGACGGACATGGCTAGATCGACATAAAATTTCACGACGATCAAGAATATATATGCTTTATAGGGTCTCAGACGAATATTTCGAGTAGTTACAATCAGAATGACGAAATTAGTATACCCCCCATCTTATGGTGGAGGGTATAAAAATCAATTTGTGTTTGTTTGCAGATTTATTTGTTTGTTTGATTGTTTGTTTGTATGTTTGTGTGTTCCTTATAGACTCAGAAACGGCTGAACCGATTTTCTTGAAATTTTCACAGATGGTACATATTGACCCTATGGTGAAAATAGGGTACTAAATTTTTTGATATCTGAAGGGGGGGGCGGACCCTCCCCCTTATCCTAATTTTCAGAAACGCCAGATCTCGGAGATGAGTGGTGCGATTTTGTGTGCTCTCATATAGTACCCTAAAAATAAAAATTTGTTATCCAAATTTCGGATGGGGTACCTAGGGGGGCCGCCCCACTCTTAAACCTACCAAACATATATTTAGACCAATCACGACAATATGGGACTCAAATGAAAAGTATTTGAGTGTAGAATGAGAATCTGATATCCAAATATGAGACCAAGTGTTTGGGGGCCGCCTCTCCCCAAAAACCTCCCCCAAAGGGGACACATTTACGACCATAGCCACATGGGGCTCAAATGAAAGGTCTTTGAGATTAGAAAACGAATTTGATAACTTATTTTGGGGCTATGTGTTGGGGTACGCCTCATCCTGCAAACTCCTCTTCAGCCAATGGCAATATGGGGTTTAAATAATGGTTTGAGACAAGAGCACGATGCTGATATTTTTTCAGGGCCATGTATCTGGGGGACCACCTCTCCACCGAAAACACCACTTAATCAGACATCACCTTACATCTAAACTTAAATTCGTAGACCAAAAAAGATCATATGGGATTCACATAAAAGAACTTATGTTGTTAAACTGTTAGTCAAGCGATATACTATTTTCGTAGCATGGTATTTCACTAAAAGATCTTTTACTGTCGAAAACAAATATTTCAAGGAAACTTTTGTTCCGTATAAAGTAAAAGAAGGCGCAGCGGAGCGGGCCCGGGTCAGCTAGTATTTAAATATAATTGCGACGTCAATATAAATTCCCAAAATTATGAATATATAAAATTTAATCAAAATTGGACAACGGAGTCGAGGTTCGGCGTAATGGGTTAAAATTTTGTATACCCACCACCGAAGGATGGGGGTATATTCATTTTGTCATTCCGTTTGCAACATATCGAAATATCCATATCCGACCCTATAAAGTATATATATTCTTGATCAGCGTAAAAATCTAAGACGATCTAGACATGTCCGTCCGTCTGTCTATTGAAATCACGCTACAGTCTTTAAAAATAGAGATATTGAGCTGAAATTTTGCACAGGTTCCACATTTATTTCCGATTTTCCATAAAAGCCACATTTATTATCCGATTTTGTTGAAATTTGGGACAGTGAGTTGTGTTAGGTCCTTCGGCATTCTTCGTCAATTTGCCACAGATCGGTCCAGATTTGGATATAGCTGCCATATAGACCGATCTCTCGATTTTAGGTTTTGGGGCCATAACAGGCTCATTTATTTTCCGATTTCGCTGAAATTAGGGACAGTGCTATATGTTAGACTCTTCGACATTTTTCTGCAACTTGGCCCAAATCGTTGCAGATTTGGATATAGCTGCCATGTAGACGGATCATTCGATTTAAAGTCTTGACCCCATAAAAGGCGCATTTACAAGCCGATTTTACTGAAATTTGACACAGTGACTTATGTTAGGCTTCTCGACATCCGTGTCGTATACGGTTAAGATCGGTTTAGTTTTAGATATAGCTACTAAAAAGACCAATATTTTGCTAAATACAAT
The DNA here is from genome assembly GCF_963082655.1 of Stomoxys calcitrans. Classification (NCBI taxonomy): domain Eukaryota; kingdom Metazoa; phylum Arthropoda; class Insecta; order Diptera; family Muscidae; genus Stomoxys; species Stomoxys calcitrans. The sequence continues at coordinate 61,696,262 of NC_081552.1, forward strand.
TGAACATTGACTTGTACTTATTAGTATTTGGTCCAAATCGGAACATATTGGGTTGCCCAAAAAGTAATTGCGGATTTTTTAAAAGAATGTAAATGCATTTTTAATAAAACTTAGAATGAACTTTAATCAAATATACTTTTTTTACACTTTTTTTCTAAAGTAAGCTAAAAGTAACAGCTGATAACTGACAGAAGAAAGAATGCAATTACAGAGTCACAAGCTGTGAAACAATTTGTCAACGCTGACTATATGAAAAATCCGCAATTACTTTTTGGGCAACCCAATATATCGATATAATTGCTATGGGACATAAGGTATGTAATTTTCACTGGATTTTGATGGAAGGTGATTTACATATATACCCGAGGTGGTGGGTATCCAAACTTACTTGTTACTTGTTATCATATTCTTTGTAGAATATGATATATATGATAGTTTATCATTTTAAAAAATGTTACATAAATTCTTTGTATATAATAAAATTAGTTTAAATTTTCCTTAAGACAAAATCATTTTTGGACCTGGGTCGATCTAGCCATGTCCGTCCGTCTGTCGAAATCACGATAGCGGTCGAGCGCGTAAAGCTTGCAGCTTGAAATTTTGGGGATTGCAAATGAACCATATCGGCTCAGATTTGGATATAGCTCCTTTATAAACCGATCCCCCGATTTGACTTCTCGGGCCCCTGGAAGCCGCAGTTTTTGTCCGGTTTGGCTGAGAATTTTCACATAGTGTTCTGTTATCACTTCCAACAACTGTGCAAAGTAAGGTCCAAATCGGTTAGAACCTCATGTGGCTCCCTATAAACCGATCTCCCTTTTTGACTTCTTGAGCCCCTGGATGCCCCAATTTTTGTCCGATTTGGCTGAAATTTTGTTCATGATATTCTGTCTTCCTACAACTAAGTAAGGTTCAAATCGGTCAAAAACCTGATATAGCTCCCACATAAACTAATCTCCCAAATTGACTTCTTGAGCCCCTGGAAGCCTCATTTTTCATCCGATTTGGCTTAAATTTTGCACTTAGTGTTGTGTTATAACTTCCAACGAATTTTTCAAGTACGGTCTAAATCGGTCTATAACCTGATATAGCTCCCATATAAACCGATCTCCTGATTATACTTCTTGAGCTCTTAAAGGGCGCAATTCTTATCCGATTTTGCTGAAATTTTTCTGTTATCACTTCCAACAACTGTGCCAAGTAAGCTTCTAATAGGTCGACAACCTGATTTAGCTCCCATATAATTCGATCTCTCTATTTGACTTCTTGAGGCCTTACAAGCCGCGACTTTTATCCGATTTGGCTGAACCTTGTATATAGTGTTCTGTTATGATTCCCAATAACTGTGCCAAGTACGGTCCAAATCAGTCAAGAACATTATATAGCTTCCATATAAATCGATCTCCCGATTTAACTTCTTGAGCCTTTACAAGCCGTGATTTTTATCCGATTTGGCTGAAATTTTGCACACAGTGTTCTCTTATGACTTCCAACAACTGTGCCAAGGACGGTCTATAACCAGCTACATCTCCCATATAAACTAGTCTCTCGATCGTCCTTTCTCCGTTCCAAGAAGCTTTAATTTTTGCTGGTTTGACAGAAATTTGGTATGTAGAATAAAATTATGCCCTTCAACTTAATTTATTTTATATAAATTTTTAGCAGAATCCAGAATCGGCCCGGCCGACCCAGCTCACTTTTACTTGTTTTAAGCCTTCTTAACCTTAATACGGTCCAGATCGGACAATATTTAGATATAGCTGCATTTAGACCGATCTTCCAATTTAGGGTTGTGTAAGTTGTATAAGAGTTTTCGGGACCTGAATCAAATATGATCCAGACCAGCTCCTGTTTTCACATTTTTATGGATATGGTAATGGAGTTGTTATTAAAGAGAAGGGCTAATTTATTAATGGTAGTGGGTATCCAAAGTTCGGCTCGGACAATTGGTGTATTTGAGCGTTAAGTTGTTTATTTATAGTTTCCTCTTTGTCCTTGAATTTAGGAACTTAACATCCTAACGCGGGTTGTTGAACAAGTTAAGCCTCTTATGAATTTTAAATGAAGCACTCAAGTATCATTTGCTTTTTATTAACGTTTTACGTTCCAATTTTCATATTCTTTTTGATCATATTTATGAATATTTAAAAATATTTATTTCTTTTTTATTCCCCCTTATATATTTAACTTTAGCAATTTCCTATCTTTAGGCTGTTAAGTAACGAGGAAAAGCCGATGAAATAATTGCCTATTTTTGAACACCTCACTCAATGTTGTCATGCAGCCACTTGAGCCTTAATTAAAGCCCGTAAATTTTTCATAGCTGATTTATAATTTTTTTCCCTGATAATTTATTGATAATAATCACTTTTGCTCATTACGTTCATTGGATTTACCTTGAAACTGGGAAAATATAAAATGAAAAGTTTTGCCCAGCGAAAAGGCTGTTACAGCCGCTGCGGCTGAAAGGTTCTATTAATGAAAATATAGCCTACTTTATGGATGAGTTATCAACCAACTAGCTGCAAGCATCTGTCTATGCCGTTGAGTGAGTGGGTGGGAGAAATTTATCTCAGTCAGGGTTTGGCTGGAAAGGGTGCACTTTTTTGTTCTATTATAATGGAAAAGAGGTAAGCGGCAGGGGCAAATGCCCCTGAGCATATACTAGCAAAATGGTTGCAGAGATATTGAATAGTTAAGCTGACTATGTCTCATTGCCTGAAAGTATGCACCAGATTTAACAAAGTGCTGGCAATGATCATGGTGAGTGTATGGCAATGCCAATGATGAGCTTATGATACAGTAAAGCAGGTTTTTTCTTTGTTTGTGGAGATGGTAATGGTGGTGGTTTAGCTGCAGCACAGTGGGATGAAAAAGAACAATTCAAAAAGGGAAATATTAAAAAAAAAAATAATAATAAATAATAAATAAAGCCAAAAATTTTTATGGCATTTTTTTAATGTACTTTCTTTAATAGCATTTTTTTCTGATTATATTTTTAATCTATTTTCTGATTTTTGCTTTCTCTTTCCCTTTTGCTTTATGCCTTTTGCCATTGAGCTTAAGCATAAACATAAAACGTTTCAAGCCAGTTACACAGGAACCACAGATATGCTGAAAGCGATTCTTGTATGTTTTGTTGCATTGGCAATAACTGTGCCCTAGATTTTTATACCCTCCACCATAAGATGGGGGGTATACTAATTTCGTCATTCTGTTTGTAACTACTCGAAATATTCGTCTGAGACCCCATAAAGTATATATATTCTTGATCGTCGGGACATTTTATGTCGATCTAGCCATGTCCGTCCGTCTGTCCGTCCGTCCGTCCGTCCGTCTGTCCGTCCGTCCGTCCGTCCGTCTGTCCGTCCGTCCGTCCGTCCGTCTGTCTGTCGAAAGCACGCTAACTTCCGAAGGAGTAAAGCTAGCCGCTTGAAATTTTGCACAAATACTTCTTATTAGTGTAGGTCGGTTGGTATTGTAAATGGGCCATATCGGTCCATGTTTTGATATAGCTGCCATACAAACCGATCATGGGTCTTGATTTCTTGAGCCTCTAGAGTGCGCAATTCTTATCCGATTGGAATGAATTTTTGCACGACGTGTTTTGCTATGATATCCAACAACTGTGCCAAGTATAGTTAAAATCGGTCCATAACCTGATATAGCTGCCATATGAACCGATCTTGGGTCTTGACTTCTTGAGCCTCTAGCGTGCGCAATTCTTATCCGATTGGAATGAAATTTTGCACGACGTGTTTTGTTATGATATCCAACAACTGTGCCAAGTATGGTTCAAATCGGTTCATAACCTGATATAGCTGCCATATAAACCGATCTTGGGTCTTGACTTCTTGAGCCTCTAGAGTACGCAATTCTTATCCGATTGAAATGAAATTTTGCACGACGTGTTTTGTTATTATATCCAACAACTGTGTCAAGTATGGTTCAAATCGGTCCATAACCTGATATAGCTGCCATATATAAATATATAAACCGATCTTGGGTCTTGACTTCTTGAGCCTCTAGAGTGCGCAATTCTTATCCGATTGGAATGGAATTTCGCACGACGTGTTTTGTTATGATACCCAACAACTGTGCCAAGTATGGTTTAAATCGGTTTATAACCTTATATAGCTGCCATATAAACCGATCTTAGGTCTTGACTTCTTGAGCCTCTAGAGGGCACAATTCTTTTCCGATTTGAATGAATTTTTGCACGAAGTATTTCGTAATGATATCCAACAACTGTGCCAAGTATGGTTGAAATCGGTTCATAACCTGGTATAGCTGTCATATAAACAGATCAGGGGATTTGACTTCTTGAGCTTCTAGAGGGCGCAATTCCTATCCGATTTGGCTGAAATTTTGCATGACGTATTTTATTTTTACTTTCAACAACTGTGTCAAATAAGGTTCAAATCGGTTCATAACCTAATATAGCTGCCATATAAACCGATCTGGGATCTTGGCTTCTTGACCCCTAGAGGTCGCAATTATTATCCGATATGCCTGAAATTTTGTACGATGGATCCTCTCATGACCATCAACAAATTTGTTTATTATGGTCTGAATCGGTCTATAGCCCGATACAGATCCCATATAATTCGTTCTCTCTATTTTACTTCGTGAGCCCCAATGGGCGCAATTCTTATACGAATTGGATGACATTTTACACAGGTCTCCAACATATAATTTAATTGTGGTCCGAACCGGACCATTTCTAGATATCGTTTTAATAGCAGAGCAACTCTTTTCTTATATCCTTTTTTGCCTAAGAAGAGATGCCGGGAAAAGAACTCGACAAATGCATTCCATGGTGGAGGGTATATAAGATTCGGCCCGGCCGAACTTAGCACGCTCTTACTTGTTTTTTTTGGTTTTTGTCACGAAATCTTTTTCGTCCTGGTTTTTATAGAAAAAGAAATCCAATCTACTTCAAACATGAACACATACCAATGTAAATTCAAGCTCAACCCTATGTTTTGGTTGGCATTCATCCATACAAGGCATGATACTGGCTAGCTCAAAGGGTATAAAGGAAAGCATAGAAATGTATTGCCTGCATTTAGGCTCAATAAATTAAACTTTTAAGCATTGCTACTTTACAAAGACTTAAAAAGAACTAACAGCAGCAGCCAGCAATGCGTGTTCAAAGGAAGAAGACAAAAACAAGTCCCCCCATCATGGGGAACATGTTGATGTGTCTGTTAAAGTATTAAAAAGTTTAAAAACCTTCGGTGACATTGGCCAAAGTTTCATTTCCGGCCTTAACTTCAATCTTTACCATAGCATAGTCCATAGCTTGCAGCTTGTCGATTGATGCTCGCTGCATGTGCATTGTCGTCTGTGTACTTTTGTGCTCTTTGCTTTATGGTTTGACCGATTTTTTTAAAACTTTTTTCTTTTTTGTTAGATTACCATTTTTCCCATCGCATTTGATTTTGGCTGCTGTTGAAAGAAAACGCAAGATTTATTCAATGGGTTTCAAAGGAAGGGTTGAGGGTTGGAGGCAAAACATTCATGTCAGACACTTTCGATAAATACCAGAAAGTAGACAGTAGTAAAAAAATGGGGAAAAAGGAGGAACAAATTAAAGCATTTCCTCTTTAGCTTAAACAGATGTCAGCGTTTCAATGTGACAGAAAATAATCAATGACTTAAAATGGCTGTGTTTTGTGCCTAGTGGTATTAAGGCATTTCAAATACTCTGCTACACAACAAAGAAATAAAACTTTTTGTATTTTTTCATTTATAAAGAAAAAAAAAAAAAACATTGTCGGGTGTTGTCAGTGTAGCATAAGACAAAGAGAATAGTAGTTGCAAGTCATGGGACAAACTCCAACGGGAATGGCCACAATAGACGAAGGCTATCGAAATTGGAAAAATCGGTTCTGATTTGGATATAGCTCCCATATATATGTTTGTCCGATTTGGACTAATATTGCAATGAAGTGGTCATTTGTTAACCGATTCACTCGAAATTTAGTAGAGAGAATTTTTTATGGTTCTCTACATAACTGGTGTATCTCAGAGAAATTGGTTCAGATATAGATAAAGCTCTCATAAAGGTTGTTTTTGTTTGCACTGTGGAGACTGTATTATCCTTGATACAATGTCCAATCTTCAAGACAGTGTGAATTACATATTTCCAGAGGCGCTTTTAGATAAAACAAGTAAAAGCGTGCTAAGTTCGGCTTGGCCGAATCTTATATACCCTCCACCATGGATCGCAAATGTCGAGTTCTTTTCCCGGCATCTCTTCTTAGGCAAAACAGGCTTTAAAAAAAGATTTGCTCTGCTATTAGAGCGATATCAAGATATGGTCCGGTATGGACCTCAATTAAATTATATGTTGGAGACTTGTGTAAAATGTCAGCCAATTCGAATAAGAATTGCGCCCTTTGGGGGCTCAAGAAGTAAAATAGAGAGATAGATTTATATGGGAGCTGTATCGGGCTATAGACCTATTCAGACCATAATAAACACGTATGTTGATGGTCATGAGATAATCCGTCGTACAAAATTTCAGGCAAATCGGATAATAATTGCGACCTCTAGAGGCTCAAGAAGTCAAGATCCCAGATCGGTTTATATGACATCTATATAAACCGATTCGAACCATACTTGCCACAGTTGTTGGATATCATAACAAAACACGTCGTGCAAAACTCCATTCCAATCGGATAAGAATTGCGCACTCTAGAGGCTTAAAAAGTCAAGACCCAAGATCGGTTTATATGGCAGCTTTACCAGGTTATGGACCGATTTGAACCATACTTGGCACAATTGTTGGATGTCATAACAAAACACGTCGTGCAAAGTTTCATTCCAATCGGATAATAATTGCGACCTCTAGAGGCTCAAGAAGTCAAGATCCCAGATCGGTTTATATGACATCTATATAAACCGATTTGAACCATACTTGGCACAGTTGTTGGATATCATAACAAAACACGTCGTGCATTAAAATCGGGTAAGAATTGCGCCCTCTAGAGGCTCTACAAGTCAAGACCCAAGATCGGTTTATATGACAGCTATTTCAGGTTATGGGCTGATTTGAACCATACTTGGCACAGTTGTTGGATGTCATAACAAAACACGTCGTCCAAAATTTCATCCCAATCGGATAAGAATTGCGCACTCTAGAGGCTCAAGAAGTCAAGACGCAAGATCGCTTTATATGGCAGCTATATCAGGTTATGGACCGATATGGCCCATTTACAATACCATCCGACCTACACTAATAAGAAGTATTTGTGCAAAATTTCAAGCGGCTAGCTCTACTCCTTCGGAAGTTAGCGTGCTTTCGACAGACAGACGAACGGACGAACAGACGGACGGACGGACATGGCTAGATCGACATAAAATGTCACGACGATCAAGAATATATATACTTTATGGGGTCTCAGACTAATTTTTCGAGTGATAAAAACAGAATGACGAAATTAGTATACCCCCCATCGTATGGTGGAGGGTATAAAAAGTACTGTGTCATTATTCGTGATAGAAGCGATTGGAACTAGGACATCCTTGGTAGTAAAAGTTGCATAGACTTCTAATCGATAGAGCTCCATGGAGAGAGATGGTTGATACCCTATGTTCACATTGACCAGTTTATTATTGGCTATATATTATTGTAATATATCTAATATACTCCGATTGTATATATATATATATATATATATATATATATATATATATATATATATATATATATATATATATATATATATATATATATATATATATATATATATATATAATCTATTTGAGTTTGTTTGTAATTTTGTTTGTTTGTATGTTCCTTATAGACTCAGAAATGGCTGAACCGATTTTCGGGAAATTTAAACTGATGGTGCATAATAATCCCGTGGGGAAAATACGGTAGTAAATTTTTTGATATCTGAAGGGGGAGCGGACCCTCCCCAGATATCAGATATCTAAAAATTTACTACTTACTTTTAGGTACCCCATCCGAAATTTGGATACCAAAATTTTATTTTTAGGGTACTATGGGAGAGCACACAAAATTTCGCTTAAATCGCACCACCCATCTCCAAGATCTGGTGTTTCTGAAAATAAGGTTAAGGGGGGGGGGGGGGGGGGGGTCCGCCCCCCTTCAGATATCAAAAATTTTAGTACCCTACTTTCTCCACGGGATCATTATACACCATCTGGGAAAATTTCAAGAAAATCCGTTCACCCGTTTCTGAGTCTATAAGGAACACACAAACATACAAACAAACAAACTGACAAACAAACACAAATTGATATATATATATATATAAACTAGCTGACCCGGGCCCGCTCCGCTGCGCCTTCTTTTATTTTATATGGAACAAAAGTTTAGTTGGAATATTTATTTTCGACAATTAAAGAGTGGAAAGTTTAGTGGAATACAATGCTACGAAAATTGTATATCGCTTGACTAAGTGTTTAACAATATAAGTGCCTTTGTCCGAATCCCATATGATCTTTATCGGTCTACGAAGTTTGGACGTAAGGTGTACTCCATTCTTAAAATACTTTATTTCAGCCCGATATTCTCATGTTTTCTCTGATTTACGGGTGTTTTCGGGGGTGAGGGGTTCCCCCAGACACTTGTATCTGAAAAATATTAGCATCGTGCTCTTCATCTAAATACCATTTATTTAAACCCCATATTGTCATTGGCTTAGAGGAGTTTACACGATGAGGCGTCCGCAAACACATGGCCCCAAAATAGGTTATGATATTAGTTTTCTAATCTCAAATACCTTTCATTGAGCCACATATTGGCTTGGTCGAAACATGTTTAACCTTTGGGGGGTGTTTTGGGGAAGGGGTAAATACATGGTCCTAAATTTGGACATCAAATTCGTATTCTACTCCCAAATACCTATATTTGATTGTCAATATCTCATATTGCGATGGTCAGTAAAAAATTGCTGTTTGTGTGGTACTTTGGGAAAGGGTTAGACCCCCAGAAAATTGGTCCCGAAAGTGGGTATTAATTTTTGCTCTACCCCCCAATACCTTTCATTTAAGCCCCACATTGACATGGTCGGTAAATATGCCCGATTTAGGGGTGTTTTGGGTGGTCTCCCAAACAATAAGCCCGGAAAATATATCAGCAACGTGCTCTATTCTCATATGTCTATATATCATTTATTTGAACCCCATATTGCCATTGCCCTCAAAATTAGATATAAATTCGTTTTATAATCTCATTTAAACTCCTAATTGCAAAAGTCAGCAAATATGTCCGGTTTGGGGTATTTGGCCCTAAAAACTATAAATATTTAGCTCCACTCTGTTTAGGACCCAAATTGTCTTGGTGAGCAAATATGTCCTATTTGTGGGTTGTTATGGTGGTGGGACGTCCACTAGACAGTTGGCCCCTAATGTTGGTATCAGATACGTGGCCTACTCTCAGATACCTTTAATTTGAGCCCCATATTCCCATAGTCGGCAAACATGACCGGCTTGGGGGGTTTTTTGGGGGATGGGCAGCCACTGAGTTGGCCTTGAGAATATATATCGGATTCGTGTTCCACTTTAAAAAGCCTCTTATTTGAGCCTCTTATTGCAATAGTCAGAAAATACTTACTATTTGGTTGGTGTTGTGGGGGTGGCGTGGCCCCATAGACAGTTTTCCCGAATATTGATATCAAAGTAGTGCTTTACTCCCAAAGACCATTCATTTGAGCCCCATATTGCTATGGTCGTAATTTTGTCCCCTTTGGGGGATGTTTTTTGGGGAGAGGCGGCCCCCCAAACACTTTGTCCCATATTTGGATATCAGATTCGTATTCTACACTCAAATATCTTTTATTTAAGCCCCATATTCCCATGGTCAGTAAATAAGTCCAGTTGGGGGGTGTTTTGGGAAAGGGGTGGACCCCCAGAAACGTGGTCCCATATTTGGATATCAGATTCGTATTCTACTCGCAAATACCTTTCATTTGAGTCCCATATTGCCATGTTCGGTAAATATGGCCGATTTAGGGGTGTTTTGGGGCTTGGGGTAGTCCCCTTAGCACTTGGTCCGACAATTGGATATCAGATACGTTTTCTTATCCTAAATACCTTTCATTTGAGTCCCATATTGCAGTGATTGGGCTAAATATATGTTAAGTAGGTTTTAGGATGGGGCAGCCTCCCTAGGTACCCCATCCGAAATTTGGATACCAAAATTTTATTTTTAGGGAACTATATGAGAGCACACAAAATTTCATTTAAATTGCACCACCCATCTCCGAGATCTGGTGTTTCTGAAAATTAGGGTAAGGGGGAAGGTCTGCCCCCCCTTCAGACATCAAAAAATGTAGTACCCTATTTTCACCACGGGGTCATTATGCACCATCCGTGAAAATTTCGAGAAAATCGGTTCAGCGGTTTCTGAGTCTATAAGGAACACACAAACATACAAACAAACAAACAAACCTACAGACAAACACAAATTGATTTTTTTATATAAGATATAGGTCTTTGAAAGTAAAGCACGAATATGATAAATATCAATGTACGGGAAAAGTGGGGCTACCCCACCCCCATAACACCATCCAAATAGGAAGTATTTGGTGACCATTGCAACATGAGGCTCAAATAAAAGCTATTTTAGAGTAAAACACGAATCTGATATATATTTTCAAAGCCAACTCACTGAGTGGCCGCCCCATTCCCCAAAACAACCACCAAACCGGCCATGTTGGCCGACTATAGGAAAAAATGGAGATCAAATGAAGGGTTTTTGGGAGTAGACCATGAATCTGACATCATCTTTCGGGGCCAACTAGGGGACGTCCCACCACCATAACAACCCCCAAGTAGGACGTATTTGCTCACCAAGACAATTTGGGTCTTCAAGAGAGTGGAGCTCGATATTCATAGTTTTTAGGGCCCATACCCCAAAGCGGATATTTCAATAAGGGGTTAAAGTGAATGGTAATTTGAGATTAGAAAACAAATTTGATATCCAATTTTGAGGGCAATGGCAATATGGTGTTCAAAAATATGAGAATAGAGCACGTTGCTAATATATTTTCAGGGCTTAGTGATTGGGGAACCACCCACCAAAAACATCCCTAAATCGGGCATATTTACCGACCATGTTAATGTGGGGCTTTAATGAAAAGAATTGGCGGGTAGAGCAAAAATTGATATCCATTTTCGGAACCAATTTTCTGGGGGTCTACCCCTTTCCCAAAATACCCCTCAAAGACCAATTTTTACTGATCATGGCAATATGGGGCTTAAATAAAGTTATTTGGGAGTAGAATACGAATTTGATATCCAAATGTAGGACCATGTATTTAAGGCATCAACCCTTCCCCAAAGGGTACAAGTTTTTCGACCATGCCAATATGTGGCTGAAATGAAAGGTATTTGTGATTAGAAAACGAATTTGATAACTAATTTTGGGACCATGTGTTTGGGGGACGCCTAATCCTGTAAACTCCCCTCAAAACCGATGGCAATATGGGGTTTAATAAATGGTATTTGAGAGAAGAGCACGATGCTGATATTTTTTCAGAGCCAAATGTCTGGGGGACCACCTCACCCCTAAACACCCCTAAGAGAATATTGGGCTGAAATTAAATATTTTAAGAATGGAGTACACCTTACAACCAAACCTTAATTCGTAGACCAATAAAGATTATATGAGATTTAGATAAAGGCACTTATATTGTTACTAACTTTTTGTCAAGCAATATACTATTTTCGTAGCATGGTATTTCGCCAGAAGCTCTTTAATTGTCGAAAATAAATATTCCAAGGAAAATGTTGTTCCATATAAACTATTGGGTTGCCCTAAAAGTAATTGCGGATTTTTCATATAGTCGGCGTTGACAAATTTTTACAGCTTGTGACTCTGTAGTTGCATTCTTTCTTCTGTCAGTTATCAGCTGATTCTTTTAGCTTGCTTTAGAAAAAAAAGTGTAAAAAAAGTATATTTGATTAAAGTTCATTCTAAGTTTTATTAAAAATGCATTTACTTTCTTTTAAAAAATCCGCAATTACTTTTTGGGCAACCCAATAGATAAACCGGATATAATTTACCCTTTGGTTATAGGGAATGACATCTTAGACCAGGTTAACATGATGATCGATTCCAAGGGCACTAGAATTTTAAGTAGAGAGAATGTGACACCGGAGAAGAATAGCTTTTCTAAGGACATTGTTTTATTTCCAAGGGACTGCAATCCCATTTCTGAATTAGCAAAGGAGTTCTGGATAATTTGAATTTGGATATCGGACGGTGTTAAGACCGAGCATTTGGACGAAGAAAATTGAATACGAATTGCACAAATTGTATTGAGTTTTATCCTATCAGACCTGTATCTTCATCCATCCATCCAGAGATAAGGATTATCTTGACTGACGATATTCCTGTTGCACAAAGGCCCGGACAAATGTCATATCACGATCAGTGTACCGTCGACGAACAGGTAAATGAGTGGCTTAAGGGGGCATCATAAGGAAGAGCTGTTTCGAGTATAGTGCACCTGTTGTTTTGTTGAGAAAGAAGGACGGTATAAGACGTTTATGTTGCGTCTATAGGAAATTGAATGATAATATTGTACGAGACAATTTCCCTATGTCGGTAATAGATGATGTCATTCAAAAATTGTTGAGTGCCCAGATATATAGGTCTAGAAAATGGTTTCTTCCATGTTCCTGTTGAGCGAGAATCCAAAAAGTACACTGCTTTTGTAACGCATAATGGGCAATATGAGTTTGGATACGTCCCATTTGGTATATCGAATTCACCGGCGGTATTTTGCAGATATATTGCGTCTATATTTACGGAACTATTGGGTTGCTCAAAAAGTAATTGCGGATTTTTTAAAAGAAAGTAAATGCATTTTTAATACAATAAAACTTAGAATGAACTTTAATCAAATATACTTTTTTTACACTTTTTTTCTAAAGCAAGCTAATAGTAACAGCTGATAACTGACAGAAGAAAGAATGCAATTACAGAGTCACAAGCTGTGAAAAAATTTGTCAACGCCGACTATATGAAAAATCCGCAATTACTTTTTGGGCATCCAAATAGTTACAGGAGGCACATTAGCAAGTAAAGGGTGATTTTTTTGAGGTTAGGATTTTCATGCATTAGTATTTGACAGATCACGTGGGATTTCAGACATGGTGTCAAAGAGAAAGATGCTCAGTATGCTTTGACATTTCATCATGAATAGACTTACTAACGAGCAACGCTTGCAAATCATTGAATTTTATTACCAAAATCAGTGTTCGGTTCGAAATGTGTTCAAATTTTGACAAATTTTGTTCAGCGATGAGGCTCATTTCTGGTTGAATGGCTACGTAAATAAGCAAAATTGCAGCATTTGGAGTGAAGAGCAACCAGAAGCCGTTCAAGAACTGCCCATGCATCCCGAAAAATGCACTGTTTGTTGTGGTATGTACGCTGGTGGAATCATTGGACCGTATTTTTTCAAAGATGCTGTTGGACGCAACTTTACGGTGAATGAACACATTTCGAACCGAACACTGATTTTGGTAATAAAATTCAATGATTTGCAAGCGTTGCTCGTTAGTAAGTCTATTCATGATGAAATGTCAAAGCATACTGAGCATCTTTCTCTTTGACACCATGTCTGAAATCCCACGTGATCTGTCAAATACTAATGCATGAAAATCCTAACCTCAAAAAAATCACCCTTTAGCTTCCTTCGCATATTTGTATTCGAAGGAAGCTACTAGTTGGTGCAGTATACCGACCTAGTAAAAGGGTAAAATATGATGCCTTCCAAGAAAACATTAGAGAAATTATACCTCGTTACAGTGATATTGTACTCACTGGGATTTTAATTGCAATGTTCTCGAAGAAACAGGCTTGCTTACGAGCATGGAATCGATTGGGTTATATATTGTTAATTCCAACACTCCTACGAACTATTCAACAACAACAGAAACTCTTATCGGCTTCGTTTTTGTAAATTCAAGATCTGATGTGGAACTTTATGATCAGTTGTCGGTACCCTTATTTCCGAAGCATGACTTATGTTTTTTGAAATTCGGTATTCTAATGGAGGATGATAAGAAGACGTTTATTTACAGGGATTTTAAGAACATTGACTACAACTTGCTATTGTGGGAGATTGGATCTGTTGGGTGGTATAAGCTCTATACCATGTCCTTTGTTGACGAACAGGCAAACTTTTTTCAACAAAATATAAATAATTTATTTGACAAATGTGTCAAAATAAGGCCAAAAACCATTCAGAGTAGTGGAAGCCCATGGTTCGATAACGAAGTTAAAGCACTCATTGAGAGAAAAAACTATCTATACTCCCGTTGGAAACGTTTTAGGATATTTAAATTTCATAATGCTTACAAATGCGCAAGGAATCTAGTAACTTCCACAATTAAAGTCAAAAAAATTGCTTATTTTAGCTGAAATTTCAGGAGACGTTAAATACAAAAGATACCTGGAGGCATATTAAGTTAATTGGAATAGGGGGCGATAATAAAGCAGTTGATGATAATGTGGATTTGGATGCAATTAATGAAAGTTTTTTTAATATATCTCTACCAAGGTCCAGTATTAACTTTTTTGGGAATGTATTAAGTAATATTGACAATGATTTTACTCCGAATCAGCTTTTGGATTTCGGACTCTTTGAACCATATGACATCATCGATGCCGTCAAATCAATTATATCAAATGCTGTAGGATCTGATCTAATTGATCCTAAATTTTTAAAAATAATATTTCCCCATATTCTGCCTTGCAAATGCAAATTTTGCCCATGAACATTCCACTTAGGAACATATCAATGAGTGCAGTCCGATTCAAGTTTAAGCTCAATGATAAGGGGCCTCCTTTTTATAGCCGAGTCCGAACGGCGTGACGCAGTGCGACACCTCTTTCGAGAGAAGTTTTACATGGCATAGTACCTAACAAATGTTGCCAGCACTAGGAGGGGAAAACCACCGCTGAAAATTTTTCCTGATGGTCTCGCCAGGATTCGAACCCAGACGTTCAGCGTCATAGGCGGACATGCTAACCTGTGGCCTCCATTCTTCCTATTCAGTCTTACATTTGTTATTTCTTTAACAATATTATATTAAGGAGCTGCTATCCACAATCCTGGAAACAGGCAAGAGTAGTCCCGGTACCGAAAAATAATCAAGAATTTAGACCTATAGCCATGCTTCCATATATTTCGAAGATATTTGAACAAACAAATTTCGCAACATATTGCGGACAACTCACTTTTAACCAACCTCCAATCAGGATTCCGGCCGAAGCACAGTTGCACTACTGCACTTTTGAAAGTTGTTGAAGATATAAAAAGGAATATTGATCGCAACAAAATCACTTTTCTGGTTCTTTTAGATCATTTTAAAGCGTTTCACTCTGTTGACCCCAAAATTCTCTGTCTTAAACATAAACATTTTTTTTAATCCTCCGAATCTTCAACAAATCTGATTCATTCCTATCTTTCTAATCGTAGCCAATCTGTATCAGTTGGAAATCGTAATTCTAGATGCCTTCCAGTTTCACGAGGTGTCCCACAAGGTTCGATATTAGGCCCTCTCTTTTTTATACCCTCCACCATAAGATGGGGGGTATACTAATTTCGTCATTCTGTTTGTAACTACTCGAAATATTCGTCTGAGACCCCATAAAGTATATATATTCTTGATCGTCGCGACATTTTATGTCGATCTAG
Organism: Stomoxys calcitrans; assembly: GCF_963082655.1. NCBI lineage: Eukaryota > Metazoa > Arthropoda > Insecta > Diptera > Muscidae > Stomoxys > Stomoxys calcitrans. Next base: position 61,711,954 of record NC_081552.1, read on the forward strand.
CCATGTCCGTCCGTCCGTCTGTCTGGTGAAAGCACGCTAACTTCCGAAGGAGTAAAGCTAGCTAGGTCGAATGGTATTGGAAATGGGCCATATCGGTCCATGTTTTGATATAGCTGCCGTTTAAACCGATCTTGGGTCTTGAGCTCTTGAGCCTCAAGAGTGCGCAATTCTTATCCGATTGGAATGAAATTTTGCACGACGTGTTTTCTTATGATATCCAATAACTGTGCCAAGTATGGTTCAAATCGGTCCATGTTTTGATATAGCTGCCATATAAACCGATCTTGGGTCTTGACTTCTTGAGCCTCTAGAAGGCGCAATTCTTATTCGATTTGAATGAATTTTGGCACGACGTGTTTTGTTATGATATCCAACAACTGTGCCAAGTATAATTTAAATCGGTCCATAACCTGATATAGCTGCCATATAAACCGATCTTGGGTCTTGACTTCTTGAACCTCTAGAAGGCGCAAATCTTATCCGATTGGAATGAAATTTTGCGCGGCGTATTTTGTTACGATATTCAACAATTGTGCCAAGTATGGTTTAAATCGGTCTATAACCTGTTATAGCTGCCATATAAACCGATCTTGGGTCTTGATTTCTTGAGCCTCTAGAGTGCGCAATTCTTATCCGATTTGAATGAAATTTTGCATGACGTATTTTGTTATGATATCCAACAATTGTGCCAAGTATGGTTTATATCGGCCCATAATCTGATATAGCTGCCATATAAACCGATCTTGGGTCTTGACTTCTTGACCCTCTAGAGTGCGCAATTCTTATCCGATTTGAATGAAATTTTGCACGGCGTATTTTGTTATGATGTCCAACAACTGTGCCAAGTATGGTTCAAATCGGTTCATAATCTGGTATAGCTGTCATATAAACCGATCCGGGGTCTTGACTTCTTGAGCCTCTAGAGGGCGCAATTATCGTCCGATTTAACTGAAATCTTGCACGTAGTGTTTTGGTATTACTTTCAACATCTGTGTTAAGTATGATTCAAATCGGTTCATAATCTGGTATAGCTGTCATATAAACCGATCTTGGATCTTGACTTCTTGAGCCAATTGAGGGCGCAATTCTCATCGGATTTGGCTGAAATTTTGCACGAGGTGTTTTGTTATGATATCCAACAATTGTGCCAAGTATGGTTTAAATCGGTCTATAACCTGATATAGCTGCCATATAAACCGATCTTGGGTCTTGACTTCTTGAGCCTCTAGAGTGCGCAATTCTTATCCGATTTGAATGAAATTTTGCACGACGTGTTTTGGTATGATATCCAACAATTTTGTTATGTATGGTTTAAATCGGTTCATAACCTGATATAGCTGCCATATAAACCGATCTTGGGTCTTGACTTCTTGAACCTCTAGATGGCGCAAATCTTATCTTATTATGGAATGAAATTTTGCACGGCGTATTTTGTTATGATATCCAACAACTGTTCCAAGTATGGTTCAAATCGGTTCATAATCTGGTATAGCTGTCATATAAACCGATCTGGGGTCTTGACTTCTTGAGCCTCTAGAGGGCGCAATTATCGTCCGATTTAACTGAAATCTTGCACGTAGTGTTTTAGTATTACTTTTAACATCTGTGCTAAGTATGATTCAAATCGGTTCATAATCTGGTATGGCTGTCATATAAACCGATCTTGGATCTTGACTTCTTGAGCCAATTGAGGGCGCAATTCTCATCGGATTTGGCTGAAATTTTGCATGACGTGTTTTGTTATGACTTCCAATAACTGTGCCAAGTATTGCGTAAATCGATATAGAACCTGATATAGCTGCCATATAAACCGATCTGGGATCTTGACTTCTTGAACATCTAGAGGGCGCAAATCTCATCCGATTTGCTGAAATTTTGTACAAGGCCTTCTCTCATGACCTTCAAAATACGTGTCTGGTATGGTCTGAATCGATCAATAGCTTGATACAGCTCTTATATAAACCTATCTCCCGATTTTGCTTCTTGAGCCCCTACAAGGCGCAATTCTTATCCGAATGAACTAAAATATTACACAATGACTTCTACAATGTCAATCAGCATTCATTTATGGTCCGAATCGGACTATATCTTGATATAGCTCCAATAGGATAACAGTTCTTATTCAATATTCTATGTTTGTCTAAAAAGAGATACCGCCCATAGAACTCGACAAATGCGATCAATGGTGGAGGGTATATAAGATTCGGCCCGGCCGAACTTAGCACGCTCTTACTTGTTTCTTTATACAGCAATGACCTTCCCAAACAATTGCAGAGTTCTAGTATACATACGTATGCCGATGATGTTCTACTGTATATAAGCACGTCAGCTGAGAAAATAAATGATACCATAGATCGTCTGAATAACGACCTTGACAATATTAATGCGTGGGCGAATGCGAATGGCCTTCAATTATATCCCTCGAAGTCAAAACGCATAGCCATTTCCAGAAATCGCACAATATTGCCCCTAAATATTAATATTGTAATTAATGGTTCTGCAATCGAAATGGTGACCTCAGCGAGTAATCTTGGCGTAGTTTTTGATGATAAATTATCATTGGCAAATCATATTAACTCGGCAGTTGGCAAGACGTATGGTGTTTTAAGGACCTTATATATGAGTCGCTCGTATACTCCCATAGAAATCGGAATGCTCTTGGCAAAAACATATATCCTGCCAAAAATTTTATATTCTTCTGAAATTTTTTCAAATTGTGATGCAGTTCTTAAAAATAAATTACATGTTGCCTTTAATGATGTTTCTAGATATGTTTTTTGGTTTGCGTAGTATCGGATATCGGACTTTGCCAAACGGTAATATGGTGTCACTTTCGATTCATACCTTAAAATACGTTCGCTGCTGGCACTGCCCAAAATTATATACACAAATAATCCGTCTTATTTGTCTGTTATACTTCGCTACGCTAACAATATTAGAGGCAAACAAGTGATTCAAATACGACACCAATATCGCATATCGGAGCAACAGTTTTTTATCAGTGCAATACGCCTCTGGAATACTCTTCCCAATAATATTGAAACTTTAAGTAACGAAAAACAATTTAAATCTTCAATTTTTAATCATTTTTAATCATTTCTAACCTTTTTAACATATTCAGTCTAAACAATTTATGAACAATTATAACTAGTTTAACCATTTGTTATATAAGTTAAACAAAAATTTGCCCTCTACCAGAAAAGCTCTTGTGGGATTTTTAGAACTGACATCATATTTCAGGCGCTTTATTGAGGGATATGCTTCAATTGCACGACCACTGACTGATCTTCTACGGAAGGGCAGCAGGTTTAAGATTGGGGGCGAGGAGATTTTAGCTTTTACCCAGCTTATAAATTCGTTAGTAAGCACGACCATTTTGAGGATTTTTGATCAAAAGTGTGTAACCGAAATTCATGCGGATGCCTGCATCTATGGATATGGAGCAGCCTTACTTCAAAAGAATGATGATCAGGAATTCCATTCAGTAGAGTACATGAGTAGGAAGACTACGCCAGGTGAGAAAAAGTATCATTCTCCATTTCCTCAGAACCTCTACTAGGCTCTAGGAAATGGAGAATTTACGTACTTGGTCTACGCGAAGAAATAGTAACTGAATGTAACGCTTTTGCATGTACGATGTGTAAACAGGACGTTCCACCAAGGATATCTCGTTGGGCACTATTTTTGTAGGATTTTGATTATACTATAGAACATAGGTAGATACATAGATAGTACATAGATTGACATGTCGGATGATAGAAGATTCTTTAAAGCATCGTATAAGGGAAGCTCAGCTACAGGATGAGTGGGTAAGGGCAGTTCGGAAGGTGTTAGAGGACAGCTCATATGATGATTTCTACATCAGATTTGATATATTGCATAGAGATCCATTTAAGGAACTGTTTGTAATACCGTCTTCAATGGAAAAAGAAATAATTACTGTGGCACACAGCCAAGGATATTTTATTGCACGCAAAGCTCAGTACTTAGTCTCGAGAAATCATTTCATACCGAACTTGAAGACTGAGAAGATAGAAAGGAATTGCGTGGAAACTATAGTAGCTGATTCAAAGAGGGTTGCAAGGATGGTTTTCTTTATCCTATGAATAAAACTGATAGATGTATCATTTGGATCATGTAGGGCCAATGTTAGCTATACATAAGAAATATAGCCACATTTTGGTAGTGGTGGACGGACACGAACGAGGTAGTCGATAGGTTGACGAAACAGGCGACAATATTTGGTAATACAAAAAGAGTAATAACCGATAGCGGCGCGGCATTTACTTTAGGACAAGTTAGAGAATACATACAAGGTATACAGCATTTACTAAACGCGACAGGAGTTCCACGAGGGAATGGACAAGTAGAGCGTATACACCGTATAGCAGTTGCAATGTTAGCTAAATTATATATCGAGTCACCAGTGAATTGATATAAACACGTTGATCATGTTCAGAAAACATTGAATAACATACCTCCTCGTAGTACACATATATCGCCATTTTTTAGGTCCGTATAAAGTTTTCCAAAACCTGAACCATGGCCGATGCGTTGTCGAAAAGGTGGGTGATAAAGGTTCTAGCCGTTGTACAACGGTTGCTGAGTACATGAAGCCTTGGAGTGTACATTCGAGGTCGAAAGCTTATCTGGATGGCGGAATGTAGGAATGGGTTACGCAACCACACGTACAACACGCTTAATGCACTAATTAGGCTTGACAAATGAACGCAGACAACTACGAACGCAGACAATTTGCAACAACGAAAAAAGTGAAAAGACGCCGACAAAACGAGGCACATGCACAGGAGCAGTCGCTGAGTAGAGTAGAGTTTCATTAGATGATTAGTGTGAAAACTTACATTGAACTAATTTAATTTCTAATTTGTCTTTATTTAAAAAACCGTTCAATATTATGAATGTGTTTTACTTAAACAAAAGGTAGCCAAACCCATACATATACATATATCAGGTTATAGTTCGATACTTAAAACAGTTGTTGGAAGTTTAACAGTATAACACAACACTATGTGCAAAATTTCAGCCAATTCGGACAAAAATTGAGGCTTCCAGGGGCTCAAGAAGCCAAATCGGGAGATCGATTTATATAAGACCTATATCCAAATCTAAACCGATATGGACGATTTGCAATCGCCAACTACCTACATAAATATGCAGCAATATATACTACTAGCTGACCTGGGCCCGCTCCGCTGAGCTTTCTTTTACTTTATATGGAACAAAAGTTTCCATGGAATATTTATTTTCGGCACTTAAAGAGCTTTTAGTGAAATACCATGCTAACTTGACTAACAGTTTAACAATATAAGTTCCTTTATCTGAATCCCATATGATCTTTATTGGTCTACGAATTTAAGTTTGGATGTAAGGTGTACTCCATTCTTAAAATACTTCATTTCAGCCCGATTTTCTCATGATGTCTGATTTAGTGGTGTTTTCGGGGGAGAGGTGGTCCCCCAGATACTTGACCCTGAAAAAATATCAGCATCGTGCTTTTCTCTCAAATACCATTTATTAAACCCCATATTGCCATTGGCTTAAGAGGAGTTTACAGGATGAGGCGTCTCCCAAACACATGACCCCAAAATAGGTTATCAAATTCGTTTTCTAATCTCAAATACCTTTCATTTAAGCCACATATAGGCATGGTCGAAAAACTTTTTCCCTTTGGGTGTGTTTTGGGAAGGGGTGATGCCCTAAATACATGGTCCTACTTTTGGATATCAAATTCGTATTCTACTCCCAAAGACCTTTAATTTGAGCCCCATATTGCTATGGTCGTAAATTTGTCCCCTTTGGGGATGATTTGGTGAGAGGCGGCTCCCAAACACTAGGTCCCAAATTTGGACATCAGATTCGTATTCTACATTTAAATACCTTTTATTTGAGCACCATATTCCCATGGTCAGTAAATAAGTCCTGTTTGGGGGGTGTTTTGGGAAAGCGTTGGACCCCCAGAAACATGGTCCCACATTTTGATATCAGATTCGTATTCTACTCGCAAATACCTTTCATTTGAGTCCCATATTGCCATGGTCGGTATATATGTCGATTTAGGGGTGTTCTGGGGCTTAGGGTAGTCTCCCGAACACTTGGTCCGACAATTGGATATCAGATATGTTTTCTTATCCTATCTTTCATTTGAGTCCCATATTGTCGTGATTGGTCTAAATATATGTTTGGTAGGTTTTAGGGTGGGGCGGTCCCCCTAGGCGGTCCCCCATCCGAAATTTGGATAACAAATTTTTATTTTTTGGGTACTGTATGAGAGCACACAAAATTTCGCTTAAATTGCACCACCCACCTCCGCGATCTGGCGTTTCTGAAAATTGTGGTAAGGGGGATGGTCCGCCCCCCTTCAGATATCAAAAAATGTAGTACCCTATTTTCACCACGGGGTCATTATGCACCATCTGTGAAAATTTCAAAAAAAAAAAAGAAATCGGTTCAGCCGTTTCTGAGTCTATAAGGAACACACAAACATACAAACAAACACAAATTGATTTTTATACCCACCACCGAAGGATGGGGATATATTCATTTTGTCATTCCGTTTGCAACACATCGAAATATCCATTTCCGACCCAATAAAGTATATATATTCTTGATCAGCGTAAAAATCTAAGACGATCTAGACATGTCCGTCCGTCTGTCCGTCTGTCTGTTGAAATCACGCTACAGATTTTAAAAATTGAGATATTGAGCTGAAACTATGCACAGATTCTTTTTTTTTGTCCATAAGCAGGTTAAGTTTGAAGATGGGCCAAATCGGACTATATCTAGATATAGCCTCCATATAGACCGATCCGCCGATTTACGGTCTTAGGCCTATAAAAGCCACATTTATTATCCGATTTTGCTGAAATTCGGAACAGTGAGTTATCTTAGGCCCTTCGACATCATTCGCCAATTTGGCCCAGATCGGTCCAGTTTTGGATATAGCTGTCATACAGACCGATCCTCCGATTTAAGGTCTTAGACCCATAAAAGCCACATTTATTATCCGATTTTGCTGAAATTTGGAGCAGTGAGTTGTGTTAGGCCCTTCGACATCCTTCGCGAATTTGGCCCAGATCGGTCCAGTTTTGGATATAGCTGCCATATAGACCGATCCTCCGATTTAAGGTCTTAAACCCATAAAAGCCACAGTTGTTATCCGATTTTCCTGAAATTCAGGACAGTGAGTTGTCTTAGGCCCTTCGACATCCTCCGCCAATTTGGCTCAGATCGGTCCACATTTGGATATAGCTGCCATATAGACCGATCTCTCGATTTAAGGTTTAGAGTCCATAAAATGCGCATTTATTGTACGATGTCGGCGAAATTTGAGACAGTGAGTTGTGATAAAACTTTCGATATTATTTTTCAATTTGGCTCAGATCGGTCCAGATTTGGATATAGCTGCCATATAGACCGATCACTTGATTTAAGGTTTTGGGGCCATAAAAGGCGGATTTATTGTCCGATTTCGCCGAAATTTGGGACAGTGAGTTGTGTTAGGCTCTTCGACATTTGTCTGCTACTTGGCACAAATCGGTTCAGATTTGGATATAGCTGCCATGTGGACCGATATCACGATGAAAAGCCTTGGCCCAATAAAAGGCGCTTTTATAATCCGATTTCACTGAAATTTGACACAGTGACGTATGTTAGGCGTTTCGACATCTGTGTCGTTTATGGTTCAGAGCGGTTTATTTTTAAATATAGCTACGAAAAAGAGCAAAATTTTGTTTTACACAGTTGAACAATGATTTGAATTTTTAGGATTTGGTCCAAATCGGAACATATTTCGATATAGCTGCTATGGGTCATAAGGTATGGAATTTTCACCGTATTTTAATGAAAGGTGGTTTACATATATACCTGAGGTGGTGGGTATTCAAAGTTCGGCCCGGTCGAACGTAACGTCTTTTTACTTGTTATATATAAGATACTGTTACAAACGGTGTACTAATCTAGTCATTCTGTTTGTAACAGCTCAAAATATTTACCTAAGACCCCATAAATTATATATATTCTCCACATTTTAAGTCTATCTAACTTTTATTTATTAGATCACTCAATGTCCTAGAAAAATTTTGTCCAAATCGGACCGTATTTCGATATAGCCATTATGGGTGAAAAAAATTATCTATTTTTCACAGGATTTCAACAAAATGTGGTTTACATACATATATACCCGAAGTGGTGGGTATGCAAAGTTCGGTCCGGCGGAACCTAATGTCTTTTTGTTTGTTATCCCCTTATTCCACCGTCATTCCGTTTGTAATTTATCAATATATTGATCTGAGACCCAACAAAGTGTATATATTCCTGATCGTCTTGAAATTCTAAGTCGATTTAGCCATGTCCGTCCGTTTGTCTGTCTGTCGAAAGCACGCTTATTTTCTAAGCAGTAAAGACGCTTGAAATATTGCACAAATACTTCTTACGATATTTCGATTCGGCAGAAATTGTACACATGACTTCTTGAGCCCTTACAAGCGGCAATTTATGTCCGATTTGGCTGAAATTTTGCATATAGTGTTCTGTTATGACTTCCAACAACTTGCCAACTGAGCTGCCATATAAACCGGTCTCTCGATCATCCTTGTTCGGCTCCTATGGCCTTTAATTTTTGCTGGTTTGGCAGAAGTTTGGTATGAAGAATAAAATTATGGCCTTCAACTAAATTTATTTTGTATACAATTTTAGCAGAATCCATGGTGGTGGGTTCCCAAGATTCGGCCCGGGCGAACTTAGCATGCTTTTACTTGTTATACCCACATTCCGTTCACTCCCTTATCATTTCGTTTGTAACGTATCTAACTATTGATCTGAGACACAACAAAGTGTATTTATTCTTGATCGTCTTGAAATTCTAAGTCGATTTAGCCATGTCCGTCCGTCTGTCTGTCTATCGAAAGCACGCTAACTTTCTAACGAATTACTTCTTTCTTATTTCGATAATATGTACAGATTTTGGTCAAAATTCTTCATTTAAAATTTAATAATTGCCAAACTATGTTGCATATTACGCTCCAGTGGAAAAGGGTAGAATTGTTTTGAAGCAGACCTAATACCTTTTTCCTAGCATCTGATATTGCAAACGAATCTCCATGGTGTCCCATTGATATTCTTTATATGTGCATGTTGGGTTCCAGTTAACACCCTGCATTTTTGATCGCCAAAGAATCTTCCGCGAATCTCTCGATGAAGTTTACGGGCGAGATCGTCTAAAATTCGTAGACTCAGTCGTGAAGAGTTGTGTCCCCAGGACGAATCTTCTGGAAGAGTGTTCCGCTAATCTTCCACATCAGTGACTAAAGAGTAAGACGGAAGAGTCTTTGAATCGTGTGGGAGTGTAACAAACGAGAGTTTTGGAAGACTAATAAAATACTCTTCTAAAAGAGTTGCGCACTACTCGCCTGGCCGAGTAACTAAAGTGTTTTGGAACATATAATAAATATTGCTCTAAAAGGATTGCGCGTTACTCGCTTAGAAGATCTAGAAACGCATGTCAAGATTAGTTGTTCATCAACAATGTAACAACTTTGAAAAAACTGAAATAAAACAAGTTAAAAGGCGTTAAGTTCGTCCGGGCCGAACTTTGGATACCCACCTCGGGTATACATGTAAATCGCCAAAACCCAGTGAAAATTGCATACCTTATATCCCATAGCAGTTATATCGAAATATGTTCCGATTTGGACCAAATACAAATAAGAACAAGTTATTGTTCAACTGTGTATAACAAAATATAGGTCTTTTTAGTAGCTATGAATAAAAATAAACCGATCTGAACCATATACAACATAGATGTCAAAAAACCTAACATAAGTCACTGTTTCAAATTTCAGTGATATCGGATTATAAATGCGCTTTTAATAGGGAAACGACTTTAAATCGAGATATCAGTCTATATGGCAGCTATATGCAATCTTGATCGATCTAGACTAAATTGCAGAAATATGTGGAGGGGCTTAACATAACATGTCCCAATATCGGCAAAATTGGAAAATAAATGCGCCTTTTATGGGCCCAAAACATTACAACGAGAGATCGGTCTATATGGCAGCTATATCAAAATCTGAACCGATCTGAGCCAAACTGAAGAAGGATGTCGAAGGGCCTAACACAACTCACTGTCCAAAATTTCGGCAACATCGGACAATAAATGAGCCTTATATAGCCCCAAAACCTAAAACCGAGAGATCGGTCTATATGGCAGCTATATCCAAATCTGGACCGATCTGTTCCATATTGCAAAAGTATGTCAGAGTCTTAACTTAACTCACTGTCCCAAATTTCGGCGACTGCGCCTTTAATGAGCCCACAACTTTAAATCGAGGGATCGGTCTATATGACAGCTATATCCAAACCTTTTCCGATTAAGGCCAAATTGAACAAGTATGAAGGCGTTAAGTTCGGCCGGGCCGAACTTTGGATACCCACCACCTCGGGTATATATGTGAACCACATTTCGTCAAAATCCAGTGAGAAATGCATACCTTATGCCCCATAGCAGCTCTATAGATATCATCCGATTTAGACCAAATGCTTATAAGTACAAGTCATTGTTCAACCGAGAGATCGGTCTATATGGCAGCTATATTCAACTCTGGACCGATCTGAGCCAAATTGAAGACAAATATCGAAGGGCCCAACACAAGTCATTGTCCCAAATTTCGGCGACATCGGACAATAAATGCGCTTTTTATGGGCCCAAAACCTTAATTCGAGAGATCGGTCTATATGGCAGCTATATCCAAATTTGGACCGATCTGGGCCAAATTGACGAAGGATGTCGAAGGGCTCAACGCAACTCACTGTCCCAAATTTCAGCAAAATCGGATAATAAATGTGGCTTTTATGGGCCTTACACCATAAATCGGAGGATCGATCTATATGGCAGCTATATCCAAATTTGGACTGATCTGGACCAATTTGACGAAGGATGTTGAAGGGCTCAACGCAACTCACTGTCCCAAATTTCAGCAAAATCGGATAATAAATGTGGCTTTTATGGGCCTAAGACCCTAAATCGTAGGATCGGTCTATATGGCAGCTATATCCAAATTTGAACCGATCTAGGCCAAATTGACGACGGATGTCGAAGGGCTCAACGCAACTCACTGTCCCAAATTTCAGCAAAATCGGATAATAAATGTGACTTTTATGGGCCTAAGACCATAAATCGGAGGATCGGTCTATATGGCAGCTATATCCAAATCTGAACCGATCTGAGCCAAATTGACGAAGATTGTTGAAGGGCTCAACGCAACTCACTGTCCCAAATTTCAGCAAAATCGGATAATAAATGTTTCTTTTATGGGCCTAAGACCCTAAATCGGCGGATCGGTCTATATGGGGGCTATATCAAGATATAGTCCGATATAGCCCATCTTCGAACTTAACCTGCTTATGGACAAAAAAAGAATCTGTGCAAAATTTCAGCTCTATTTTTAAAGACTGTAGCGTGATTTCAACAGACAGACAGACGGACATGTCTAGATCGTCTTAGATTTTTACGCTGATCAAGAATATATATACTTTATAGGGTCGGAAATGGATATTTCGATGTGTTGCAAACGGAATAACAAAATGAATATACCCCCATCCTTCGGTGGTGGGTATAAAAAAGATGTAGAAGGGCCTATGACAACTAACTATCCCAAATTTTAGCAAAATCGTATAATAAATGTGGCTTTTATGGGCCTAAGACCCTAAATCGGAGGATTTAGGCAGCTATATCCAAATCTGGACCGATCCGGGCCAAATTAACGAAGGATGTCGAAGGGGCTAATGCAACTCACTGTCCCAAATTTCAGCAAAATCGGATAATAAATGTGGCTTTAATTGGCCTAAGATCCTAAATCGGGGGATCGGTCTATATGGGGACTATATCAAGATCTAGTCCGATGTAGCCCTTCTTCGAACTTAATCTGCTTATGGACGAAAAAGAATCTGTGCAAAGTTTTAGCTCAATATCTCTATTTTTAAAGACTGTAGCGTGATTTCAACAGACAGACGGAAGGACATGTCTAGATCGTCTTAGATTTTTACACTGATCAAGAACACATATACTTTACAGGGTCGGAAATGGATATTTCGATGTGTTGCAAACGGAATGACAACATGAATGTACCTCCATCCTTCGGTGGTGGGTATAACAAGTAAAAGTGTGCTATGCTCGTCCGGGTCGAATCTTGTGAACTCATGGATTCTGCTAAAAATGTATACAAAACAAATTTAGTTGAAGGGCATAATTTTATTCAACATACCAAAATTTGTCAAACCAGCAAAAATTAAAGGCTATAGGAACCGAACACGGATGATCGAAAGACCGGTTTACATGGGAGCAATATCAGGTTTAGACTGATTTGGACCATATTTAACACAGTTATTTAAAGTCGTAACAGAACACCGCATGCATAATTGCAGCCAAAACAGAAAAAAATTTGCGGCTTGTAAGGACTGAAGAATTCAAATCATGAGATCGGTTTATATATGAGCTATATGAGGTTATAGACCGACAACTTGGCACAGTTGTTGGAAGCTATAACAGAACACTACGTGCACAATTTCAGCCAAATCGGAAAATTGCGGCTTTCAGAGGCTCAAGAAATCAAATCGGTAAATAGAGTTATGTGGGAGCTATATCTAAATCTGTACCCATATGACCAGGTTGTAATCCCCAAAGGCCTATACAAATATAAAGTATCTGTACAAAATTTCAAGCGGCTAACTTACGCGTTCGACCGCTATAGTGATTTCGACAGACGGACGTCCATGGCTATATCGACTCAGAACGTCGAGACGATCAAGAATATATATACTTTATGGGGTCTTAGACAAATATTTCGAGGTGTTACAAACGGAATGACTAATTTGGTATACCCCCGTCTTATGGAGGTGGGTATAAAAATCTCGTCATAAAGGTACCAATCATCATATAAGCCAAGTGAGCATTCTGTTAGTTGTTGTGGAAGTTGTCCACTCAAAGCAAAATATAGAATAACATAATTCAATACTAATCCTAATCGCGCCAGGCATGAAAATAATAAACAATTGCGGAAAGTTAACACAGGTAATTAGTAAACCAATCTTCTGGATGAGTATAACGCAATGGGTTGCGTAATAGCCGTCGCGAAGAGTTGCAAAAACTTCCGCACATGCAATGGATTGTCTAATGATAACCTAGAAGGGTGTTTCACGAGTCATACGGACGATTTTATTATTATGAGAAATGTTTGTAGGGATAATACCATGGTGCTCACAAACACATTTGAGCACATACATATGTAGATTGTCAAGTGCAAAAAGACCCAACATAAGTTCAAGTGTGTTAAATTGAATATAACTATAACTTTTAGAGTTGTACTTTGCCTGACATGTTATTTGCTCTTATTTTCATTGTTTTTGTTGTTGTTGTTATTTTGTTCCATTGCTTATGCATCCATCGGCCATGGATGTGTAATATGGCATCCTTCATTCATTTCTTGGCACTGGCTTCGTCACTTATGTTTTTGGTTGATTTATTCTATGATTTTCAATGAGTTTCTGAGAATATGAATGAACAAATGAATGAATGACGGTGTTGGGTTGAATGGTTGCTGCGATGCAAGGAAAGCAGGACAAGAAGATAGTCTGACAGAATTTTCAGTATTTACGGGGTCCCTGTTCTTCATATGGGGGTTTTTGTTCGATATGATGGCTTAAGGTAAGGTAAGAGTGTTGAGATTCTTTCTTTCAATCTTCAACTTACTTAAATGCATCAACATCGATAGATTCGTACATTTCCATACATATACAAATCTAAAGCCACCGTATACAATCAGAGATGATGAGGCGAATTTCAAGGGTAAAATGCAAATGTGCCCATGAACATTCCATTAAGGAACAGAGGCAAACTTCTCTTATATCAATGAGTGCTGTCCGATTCAAGTTTTAAGCTCATTGATTAGAGGCTTCTTTTTATAGTCGAGTCAGAGCGGCGTCCCGAGACATCTCTTTGTGGAATAGGTTTTACATGGCTGTCTTACCAAATGGTGCAGTACTACAAAAATCTCGCCAGCATTAGTAGAGGATAACCGCTGAAATGATGTTCTCGCCAGGACTCGAACTCAGGCGGAGATGCTAACTTCCATGCTGCGGTGCAACTTGGAAAATGGGCAAGGCCTAAAGAAATTAGAATTTAAATGAAAAGCATGTAAGGGGAAATTGTTTAAGGACTATAGTGCTAATGTTTGGGTAAAGGTTGGTTTTGGAAAGGATATTTACTTGTTTATTGTCGGTAGATGGGGGCAGGGTAATTTATATACTTTGAAAAGTTTGGGTATATCCACTATTGTACCCCAATTATGTTCTAAAAATTCCATAAAACTACACTTTTCCGATATTCTTAAAGTTGTACTTCCTGGAAACTACGCCAAATTTAAATTGTAGGTGGTTGGTGTTAAAGACACAAATGTTTTCCACCAGGACCACCAATCCGCTAACATGCTTCCCATTTTCAAAATTGAAGCAACAAGTAAAAGGCATTAAATTCGGCCAGGGCGAACTTTGGATACGTTTCAATTCGAATATAAATATATTAACCACTTTTCGTCAAAAACCAGTCAAAATAGATAATTTATGAGTCCGATTTAGACCAAACTCAATTTCAGCAAAATCAGACACCGGTGTATATGAAAGTCAAATCCAAATACAGTCTGATCTGAACCACAATCATCAAGAATGTTGAGAGACAAAACCCAACCCACATCAGGTAATAAATGCGCCTTTTGTGGCCCCTAGCCCTTAAATCCGGGGTGAGGCGATTTCATCAGCATAACGATAACAAGGAAAAAGGCATTAAGTTCGGCCGGGCCGAACTTTGGATGCCCGCCACCTCTGTTAACCACCTTTCGTCATTATCCGAAGAAAAATTCATAATTTATGAACCCATTGCAGATACATTTAAATATGGTCCGATTTGGACCATGTCGACCGGTATATATGGCAGCTATTTCGAAATATAGGCCGATGGGGGCCATATCGAACACGGATGTTGAAGGGTCTTACACGTCATACTGTGCCGATCCATCATGGATCGCATTTGACACGTTCTTTGAATAACATGTTCAAATAAAGGAAAGTTAAAACAAGTAAGAGCGTGCTAAGTTCGGCCGGGCCGAATCTTATATACCCTCCACTATTGATCGCATTTGTCGAGTTCTATGCGCGGTATCTCTTTTTAGACAAACATAGAATATTGAATAAGAACTGTTATGCTATTGTAGCTATATCAAGTTATAGTCCGATTTGGACCATAAATGAATGTTGAATAATGTAGAAGACATTGTGTAATATTTCAGTTCATTCGGATTAGAATGCGCCTTGTAGGGGCTCAAGAAGCAAAATCGGGAGATAGGTTTATATGGGAGCTGTATCAAGCTATTGATCGATTCAGACCATACTAGACACGTATGTTGAAGGTCATGAGAAAAGCTCTTGTACAAAATTTCAGCCAAATCGGATGAGAATTGCGCCCTCTAGAGGTTCAAGAAGTCAAGATCCCAGATCGGTTTGTATGGCAGCTATATCAGGTTCTATATCGATTTACGCCATACTTAGCACAGTTATTGGAAGTCATAACAAAACACCTCATGCAAAATTTCAGCCAAATTGGATGAGAATTGCGCGCTCAATTGGCTCAAGATATCAAAATCCAAGATCGGTTTATATGACGGCTATACCAGATTATGAACCGATTTAAACCATACTTAGCGTAGTTGTTGGAAGTGATTCCAAAACACTACGTGCAAAATTTCAATAAAATCGGATGACAATTGGGCACTCGGTTTATATGGCAGCTATATCAGGTTATAAACCGATTTGAACCATACTTGGCACAATTGTTGTATATCATAACAAAACACGTCGTGCAAAATTTCAATAATATCGGATGAGAATTGCGCCCTCTAGAGGCTCAAGAAATCAAGACCCAAGATCGGTTTATATGACAGCTATATCAGGTTATGAACAGATTTGAACCATTCTTGGCACAGTTGTTGGATATAATAACAAAATACTACGTGCCAAAATTCATTCAAATCGGAAAAGAATTGCGCCCTTTAGAGGCTCAAGAATTCAAGACCCAAGATCGGTTTATATGGCAGCTATATCAGGTTATAAACCGATTTGAACCATACTTGGCACAATTGTTGTATATCATAACAAAACACGTCGTGCAAAATTTTATTCCAATCGGATAAGAATTGCGCACTGTAGAGGCTCAAGAAGTCAAGACCCAAGATCGGTTTATATGGCAACTATACCAAAACATTTACCGATATGGCCCAGGCTGGCACACTACTCACAAGAGAACATATTCTACTCGCCTATACCGACGACATTTATTTTATTGATCGGTTATCGGAAGAAGCAATTGCAGCCTTTAAAAGAATCGAAAGAGAAGCAACGAAAGTTGGTCTGGCATTAAATGTCTCGTCTGACAATTCCCATAAAGTTCTGTACACCCGAACAGATGAAGAAAGTAGAGAAAGTTGGGAAGATTACACAACACAAGACGCTGATACCACCCGTGTTGTTTTATGGTTCCAAGGCATGGGAACTTATATAAGTAGCTTGAAGTGTCTACAACTTTCTTATATGTTGATTTAGCGGTACATTTTGTAGAAGAGGACATAGGCTTTCAGGTTTAATACAGGGTGTTAAAATAAATGTATTATGCCATCGTGTACCGTTAACAAGATATGAGTTGTTTAATTTTAAAATATCAAAATTTTGACTTTCTTAGTGTTTTTTCAATATCTTCAGCCGTTTAAACGGTGAATTTTAGTAGACCTCTACACCTTTTTGTCGAATATGGCCTGGATCGGACCATTATTGGATATTGCTGTGACATATGAAAAATATTTCTTTCTTTCAAAAAATTTCAAAAATTTTCAAAAAAGATACTCGCATTTCCTTTAAGCTTTTGCAAACTTTGGTTAACTTGACTCAGTTTCATACCCTCCACCCATTTGAAATTTTGCAGGTCGGTTGGGATTGTAAATGGGCCAAATCGGTTCATGTTTTGGTATAACTGCCATAACAACCGATTTCGGATCTTGATTTCTTGGGCACCTAGGGGGCCAGTTCTCATTTGATTTGGCTGAAATTTTGTTTCTTGTGCCACTATAGGGCGCAATTCTTATCGTATTGGTTGAAATTTTGCACCAAGTGTTTTGCTTTGACTTTCAACAACTCTGCCAAGTATGGCCTACATCGGTTTTAAATCTTATAAACCGATTTCGGACTTCTCGAATCGCTAGAGGGAGCAAAATATATCCGATTTGGCGGGAATTTTGCACGTGTTTTGTTCTAACTTCTAACAAGTGCGCCAAGTAAGGTTCAAATGGATTCATAACCTGATGTAGCTTCCATATAAACAGATCTCCCACTTTTATTTCTTGAGCCACTATAGGGCGCAATTCTTACCCGATTTTGCTGAAATTTTGCACAATCAATTCTACTTTGGCCTCCAAAAGCCAAACCAAGTATGCCCCCAATCGGTTCATAATTTGATATAGCTGAAATAGCATTGCAATTCTTATCCATTATCCTTTGTTTGCTTATAAAGAGATATCGGTCAAAGAACTTGATATCCACGGTGGAGGGCATATAAGATTCAGCCCGGCCAAACATAGCAAGCTTTTACTTGTTTTGATATCAACCCCCCCTTTATTTTAAGACCAATGTGGCCAATTTTGTTTACTAAATTTCAAAAGTTTCTTGTTGCCAAAAAATTCCACGGGAATCTGATGCTGGTTGGATGACGGGAGGCTAAATACAAATGACTGTGTCAATTCCAGCGAAATTGGGTAATAAATTCAGCTTTTATGGGCTTCAAACCCTTTATCGGCAGATATATGGCAGCTATATCTTAATATAGCCCGATCTGAACCATGTTAAGGCCAGATATCGGGAGGCTTAAAATAATTTATTGCTTCAAATTTCAGCGATATCGGATAAAAAAAAACTTTTATAGGCTTCAGATCCTTTATCGGGAGATCGGTCTATATGGCAGCTATATCTAAATACTATCCGATCTGAACCATATCTGAGTCAGATCCCTGGAGGCCTAAAACTACTCACTGTTTCAAATTTCAACGAAATTGGATAAAAAATAAAGCTTTTAAAGCTGAATTTTTGCATGCTGAAATTTTAGGCTGAAATTTTGCTAATAGTTTTTAAGTTGTGGGAAATCATACCAGAACACTTTGTGCAATTTTCAGCCAAATCGGAAAAAATTGCGGCTTCCAGGGGCTTAAAAAGTCAAATCGGGAGTCGGTTTATATAGGAGCTATATCAGGTTATAGAACGATTTAGACTGTACTTAGCACAGTTGTTGAAAGTCGTAACGGAACAATACGTGCAAAATTTCAGCCAAATCAAATAAAAATTGCGGCTTCCAGGGGCTCAAGAAATCAAATCGGGAGATTGGTTTATATGTGAGCTATATCAGGTTAAAAACGGATTTTAACCGTACTAAGCACAGTTATTGGAATTCGTATCAGAACACAATATGCAATATTTCATCCAAATCGGACAAAAATTGCTGCTTGTAAGGGCTGAAGAATTTAAATGGGGAGATTGGTTTAATGGGAGCTATATCAGTTTATAGGCCGATTTGAACCGTACTTAGCACAGTTGTTAGAAGTAGTATCCGAACTCTACATTTCAGAGAAATCGGAAAAAAATTGTGGCTTCCAGGGGCTCAAGAAGTCAAATCTGGAGATTGGTTTATATGGGAGCTATATCAGGTTATAGACCAATTTAAACCGTACTTGACACAGTCGTTGGAAGTCAAGACAGAACACTTCATCCAAAATTTAAGCTATATCGGCAAAAAATGCATCTTTCAGAGTATAGACCGATTTGAACAGCACATGACAAAGTGCTTAAAAGTCGTAGCAAAACACTACGTGTAAATTTTAGCCAAATCGGACAAAAATTGCGGCGTCCTCGGGCTCAATATCAAGTTATAGTCTGATTTGGAGCGTACTTGGTACAATGGCTAGAAGTCATAACAAAACACTACATGCAAAATTTCAACCGAATCGGACAAAAATGGCGGCTTCCAGAGGCTTAAAAATTCAAATCGGGAGATCGGTTTATATGGGCGCTATATTCAAAGCTGAATCGATATGGCCCATTTGCAATCCCCAACGACCTACACCGATTATAAGTATCTGTGCAAAATTTCAAGCGGCTAGCTTTACGAGTTCGACCGTTATCGTGATTTCGATAGAC
The DNA here is from genome assembly GCF_963082655.1 of Stomoxys calcitrans. Lineage (NCBI taxonomy): Eukaryota > Metazoa > Arthropoda > Insecta > Diptera > Muscidae > Stomoxys > Stomoxys calcitrans. Next base: position 61,731,256 of record NC_081552.1, read on the forward strand.
TGATGAACGGACATAGTTAGATCAAATCAGAATGTCGAGACGATCAAAAGTATATATACTTTATGGGGTCTTGGACAATTTTTTCTAAGTGTTACAAACGGTATACTCCCATCCTATTGTAGTAGGTATAAAAGTTCTGCTGAAAAAAAAATCACCACCATAGGATGGGGTTATACTAATCTAGTCATTCCGTTTGTAACACATCAAAATATTCGTCTAAGACCCCATAAAGTATATATTTTCTTCATCGTCTTGACGTTCTGAGTTGATCTAGCCATGTCCGTCCATCCGTCCGTATGTCGAAATCACGATAGCGGCCGAACGCGTAAAGCTAACCTTTAGAAATTGTGCAGGGATACGTTATATTGATATAGGTCGTTGGGGATTGCAAACAGGCCATATTCAAATAGGTTCAGATTTAGATATAGCTCCTATATAAACCAATCTCCCGATTTGACTTCTTGAGCCTCTGAAAGCCGAAATTTTTACACGATTGATTGAAATTTTGTATATCAGTATATAACCTGATCAGTATATAACCTGATATTGCTCCCATGTCCCTCGATCATCCCGATATTGCTCCCATGTCCCTCGATCATTCTTGTTCGATTCCTAGAAGCTCTAATTTTTATTGTTTTGACAGAAGTTTGGTATGTAGAATAAAATTATGCCCTTCAACTTAATTAACTTTGTATACATTTTGAGCAGAACCAATGGTGGTGGGTTCCCCAGATACGGCGCGGCCGAACTTAGCACACTTTTACTTGTTTATATTTGCCTGTTAATTGTTTTGATTACTTTCGGAATTCTTTAGAAATTTTAAATTTGTTGGAGAAATGATTTTAATATGTACAATATTACTGTATAGAATATTACTGTATATACTAATGTGTACATGACTGGTACGGCCTTTTGTTTCTTAAGTAAAATGGTGCTAAGTTCGGCCGGGCCGAATCTTATATAGCCTCCACCATAGATCGCATTTGTCAAGTTTTTTTCCCGACATCTCTTTCAAGACAAACAGGGGATAAAAGAAAATTATTGCTATAATATTGGAGCTACATATATCAAGTTATGGTCCGATTCGGACCATAATTGATTTGAAGGGGCTCAAAAAGTTAAATAGAGAGATCGGTTTATATGGGAGCTATATCGAGTTACAGACCGATTCGAACAATATTTAACACGTATGTTGAAGGTCATTGGGGAAGCCGTTGTTCAGAATTTCAGCCAAATCGGAGAATAGTTACGCCCTCTGGAGGCTTAAGAAGTCAAGATCCCAGATTGGTTTATATGGCAGCCATTAGGTTACGGATCGATTTGAACCATATGTGGCGCAGTTATTAAAAGTCATAACAAAACAAATCGTACGAAATTTCAGCCAAATCGGATTAGAATTGTGCCCTCTAGTGGCTCAAGATGTCAAGATTCAAGATCGGTTTATATGGCAGCTATATCAGGTTATGGACTGATTTAGACCATACTTAGCACAAATTTTGGAAGCCGTACCAAAACACGCCGTGCAAAATTCATCATCATCAGCCACATCGGATAGAAATTGCGCCCTCTAGACGCCCAATAAGTCAAGACCCCAGATAGGTTTATATGATAATATCCGGTTATAAATCGATTTCAACCATACTCAGCATAGCTGTTGAAAGTCATAATAAAACACCTCATGATCAATTTCAGCAAGATCGGATACGAACCCAAGTGGTTTAAGAAGTCAAGACACAAGACCGGTTTATTTGGAAGTTATATCAAAACAAGGACCGATATAGAACATTTACAATCCCAACCGACCTACACTAATAAAGGGTGATTTTTTTGAGGTTAGGATTATCATGCATTAGTATTTGACAGATCACGTGGGATTTCAGACATGGTGTCAAAGAGAAAGATGCTCAGTATGCTTTGACATTTCATCATGAATAGACTTACTAACGAGCAACGCTTGCAAATCATTGAATTTTATTACCAAAATCAGTGTTCGGTTCGAAATGTGTTCAAATTTTAACAAATTTTGTTCAGCGATGAGGCTCATTTCTGGTTGAATGGCTACGTAAATAAGCAAAATTGCCGCATTTGGAGTGAAGAGCAACCAGAAGCCGTTCAAGAACTGCCCATGCATCCCGAAAAATGCACTGTTTGGTGTGGTTTGTACGCTGGTGGAATCATTGGACCGTATTTTTTCAAAGATGCTGTTGGACGCAACGTTACGGTGAATGAACACATTTCGAACCGAACACTGATTTTGGTAATAAAATTCAATGATTTGCAAGCGTTGCTCGTTAGTAAGTCTATTCATGATGAAATGTCAAAGCATACTGAGCATCTTTCTCTTTGACACCATGTCTGAAATCCCACGTGATCTGTCAAATACTAATGCATGAAAATCCTAACCTCAAAAAAATCACCCTTTAGGAAGTATCTGTGCAAAATTTCAAGCGGCTAGCTTGACTCCTTCGAAAGTTAGCGTGCTTTCGAAAGAGAGCCGGACGGACATTGCTAGATCGACTTTAAACGTCATGACAATCAAGAATATATGTACTTTATGGGGTATAAGACGAATATTTCGAGGAGTTACAAACAGAATGACAAAATTGGTATGGGGGAATGCTATGGTCGAATGGTCGAAGGTATAAAAAACAAGTAAAAGCGTGTTAAGTTCGGCCGGGCCGAATCTTATATACCCTCCACCATGGATCGCATTTGTCGAGTTCTTTTCACGGCATCTCTTCTTAGGCACAAAAGGATATAAGAAAAGATTTGCTCTGCTATTAGAGCGATATCAAGATATGGTCCGGTTTGGACCACAATTAAATTATATGTTGGAGTCCTGTGTAAAATGTCAGTCAATTCGAATAATAATTGCGCCCTTTGGGGACTCAAGAAGTAAAATAGAGAGATCGATTTATATGGGAGCTGTATCGGGCTACAGACCGATTCAGACCATAATAAACACTTATGTTGACGGTCATGAGAGAATCCGTCGTACAATATTTCAGGCAAATCGTATAATAATTGCGACCTCTACAGGCTCAAGAAGTCAAGATCCCAGATCGGTTTATATGGCAGCTATATCAGGTTATGAACCGATTTGAACCATACTTGGCACAGTTATTGGATATAATAACAAAACACGTCGGTCCAAAATACATTCAAATTGGATAAGAATTGCGCCCTCTAGAGGCTCAAGAAATCAAGACCCAAGATCGGTTTATATGGCAGCTATATCAGGTTATGAAACGATTTGAACCATTCTTGGCACTGATGTTGGATATCATGACAAAACACGTCGTGCAAAATTTCATTCAAATCGGATAAGAATTGCGCACTGTAGAGGCTCAAGAAGTCAAGACCCAAGATCGGTTTATATGGCAGCTATATCAGGTTATGAACCGATTTAAACCATTCTTGGCACAGATGTTGGATATCATGACAAAACACGTCGTGAGAAATTTCATTCCAATCGGATAAGAATTGCGCACTCTAGAGGCTCAAGAAGTCAAGACCCATGATCGGTTTATATGGCAACTATATCAGGTTATGGACCGATTTGAACCAAACTTGGCACAGTTGTTGGATATCATAACAAAACATTCCAATCGGATAATAATTGCGCACTCTAGAGGCTCTAGAAGTCAAGACTCAAGATCGGTTTATATGGCAGCTATATAAGTTTATGGACCGATTTGAACCATACTTGGCACAATTGTTGGATATGATAACAAAACACGTAGTGCAAAATTTCATCCCAATCGGATAAGAATTGCGCACTCTACAGGCTCAAGAAGTCAAGACCCAAGATCGGTTTATATGGCAGCTATATCAAAACATGGACCGATATGGCCCATTTACAATACCAACCGACCTACACTAATAAGAAGTATTTGTGCAAAACTCCAAGCGGCTAGCTTTACTCCTTCGGAAGTTAGCGTGCTTTCGACAGACAGACGGACGGACATGGCTAGATCGACATAAAATTTCACGACGATCAAAAATATATATACTTTACGGGGTCTAAGACGAATATTTCGAGTAGTTACAATCAGAATGAAGAAATTAGTATACCCCCCATCTTATGGTGGAGGGTATAAAAAAGGATATAAGAAAAGATTTGCTCTGCTATTAGAGCGATATTAAGATATGGTCCGGTTTGGACCACAATTAAATTATATTTATGTTGGAGACCTGCGTAAAATGTCAGCAAATTCGAATAAGAATTGCGCTCTTTGTGGGCTCAAGAAGTAAAATAGAGAGATCGATTTATATGGGAGCTGTATCGGGCTATAGACTGATTCAGACCATAATAAACACTTATGTTAATGGTCATGAGAGAATCCGTCGTACAAAATTTCAGGCAAATCAGATAATAATTGCGACCTCTGGAGGCTCAAGAAGTTAAGATCCTAGATCGGTTTATATGGCAGCTATATTAGGTTATGGACCGATTTGAACCATACTTGGCACAGTTATTGGATATAATAACGAAACACGTCGTGCAAAATTTCATTTCAATCGGATAAGAATTGCGCACTCTAGAGGCTCAAGAAGTCAAGACCCAAGATCGGTTTATATGACAGCTATATCAGGTTATGAACCGATTTGAACCATATTCGGCACAATTGTTGGATATCATAACAAAATACTACGTGCCAAAATTTCATCCCAATCGGATAAGAATTGCGCACTCTAGAGGCTCAAGAAGTCAAGACCCAAGATCGGTTTATATGGCAGCTATATCAAAACATGGACCGATATGGCCCATTTACAATACCAACCGACCTACACTAATAAGAAGTATTTGTGCAAAATTTCAAGCGGCTAGCTTTACTCCTTCGGGAGTTAGCGTGCTTTCGACAGACAGACGGACGGACGGACAGACGGACGGACATGGCTAGATCGACATAAAATTTCACGACGATCAAGAATATATATACTTTATGGGGTCTAAGACGAATATTTCGAGTAGTTACAATCAGAATGGCGAAATTAGTATACCCCCCATCTTATGGTGGAGGGTATAAAAAGATTATGGAAAGTATACGTTCAGTGCGGATTATAAACATCCACTGAGATACACACTTTGTATTATATTTTTATACCCACCACCGAAGGATGGGAGTATATTCATTTCGTTTGCTACACTTCGAAAAATCCATTTCCGACCCTATAAAGTATATATATTCTTGATCGTTGTAAAAATCGTAAAAATCTACGACGATCTAGCCATGTCCGCCCGTCTGCCTGTTGTAATCACGCTACAGATATTGAGCTTTAACTTCGTGCAGATTCTTTTTTCATCCATAAGCAGGTTAAGTTCGAAGATGTGCTATATCGAACTATATCTTGATATAGCCCCCATATAGACCGATCCGCCTTTTTCAGGTCTTATGCCCATAAAAGTCACATTTATTATTCGATTTTGCTGAAATTTGTGACAGTAAGTTGTGTTAGGCCCTTAGACATCCTTCCTCAATTTGGCTCAGATCGGTCCAGATTTGGATATAGCTGCCATATAGACGGATTTCTCGATTTAAGGTCTTAGGCCCATAAAAGGCGTATTTATTGTCCGATTTCGCCGAAATTCGGGACAGTGAGTTGCGACATCTTTCTGCAATTTGACATCTTTCTGCAATTTGACATCTGTCTGCAATTTGGCCAAGATCGGTATACATTTGGATATAGCTGCCATATGGACCGATATCCCGATTAAGGGTGTTTGCTCCATTAAAGGCGCATTTATTGTCCGATTTCTTCGAAATTTGATACAGTGAGTTATGTTAGGCTCTTCGACATATTGTATTTCTGCAATTTGACCCAGATATACGCTTGTAACGCGTTCGACAAATGGGACAAATGTACCGTCATAACTAATAAAAGTAAAGTAAATTAAGTAGCTTGCAGGTTTATTAAGATCGGGCAGATGCAGCCGTTTCAACTCCAACAGACCAAGGATTGAAGGCAACATACAGGACATATGTCCCAATTGTGAACCGACCTCCCAATTTGACTTTCTGAGCCTCTGCAGGGCGCAATTATTACTAGATTTGCCTGAAATTTTGGAGGTGGTATTTTTCTATGACTTCTAACAGTCAAGACATGTACGATCCAAATAGGTCTATAACTTGGTATAGCTCTGAAATATTTCAAAAAGTTATTCAAAGAACTTGTCTCATGCAAGCCATGGCGGAGGGTACATAAGATTCGGCCCGGCCGAACTTTACGATCTTTTACTTCATGAAAACTATATCGTGATTTCAACAGTGGGGAGGGCAGACATAGGTAGATTGTCTTAGAATTTTGCGGTTATCAAGTATATATATAAACTTTAAGGGACGGAAGTGGATATTTCGATATGTTCCCAAACGAATGGTAAAATGGATATACCTCCGTCCTTCGGTGGCGGATATAAATAAGTTGAAAAGTTTCGTAATGAAAGGCCTCTTCGTTTAGGCCCTGCAAACCAGCAATACCTTCTCAAAAATTCTCTCCAAGACTATCCAAGTAGGTAACGTACAATTGTTGCCACTAATTGCATTTGCATTTCGAATTGAATTGAATTGAATTGGTTTGTGTGGCGTGTGAACCATAGAAGCGGCAGCAACAACACAGCTACAAGCTTTATGCGTACTCAGAATGAGCATTGGATTTTCTTGAGGTTTTTCCGGCCTTGTGGCCACCATTTCAGTTTCTCATTGGCAACGCAACGCTGATCATAGCTTTGCGGTATCTTTGTTGATGTGCCATTGCAAAGATTTTCCAGTTTGCATTTATGAATTTCCAAATGAAGTAAAATTGTGGTTATGTTGGTGCAACAAAAAGAAGAACGAACAAGTAAAAGCGTGCTAAGTTCGGCCGGGCCGAATCTTATATACCCTCCACCATGGATCGCATTTGTCGAGTTCTTTTCCCGGCATCTCTTCTTAGGCAAAAAAAGGATATAAGAAAAGATTTGCTCTGCTATTAGAGCGATATCAAGATATGGTCCGGTTTGGACCACAATTAAATTATATGTTGGAGACCTGTGTAAAATGTCAGCCAATTCGAATAAGAATTGCGCCCTTTGTGGGCTCAAGAAGTAAAATAGAGAGATCGATTTATATGGGAGCTGTATCGGGCTATATACCGATTCAGACCATAATAAACACGTATGTTAGTGGTCATGAGAGAATCCGTCGTACAAAATTTCAGGCAAATCGGATAATGATTGCGACCTCTAGAGGCTCAAGAAGTCAAGATCCCAGATCGGTTTACATGGGAGCTATATCAGGTTATGAACCGATTTGAACCATATTTGGCACAGTTGTTGGATATCATAACAAAATACTACGTGCCAAAATTCATTAAAATTGGATAAGAATTGCGCCCTCTAGAGGCTCAAGAAGTCAAGACCCAAGATCGGTTTATATGACAGCTATATAAGGTTATGGACCGATTTCAACCATACTTAGCACAGTAGTTGGATTTCGTAACAAAACACGTCGTGCAAAATTTCATTCCAATCGGATAAGAATTGCGCACTCTAGAGGCTCAAGAAGTCAAGACCCAAGATCGGTGTGTATGGCAACTATATCAGGTTATATACCGATTTGAACCATACTTTGCACAGTTGTTGGATATTATAACAAACACGTCGTGCAAAATTTCATCCCAATCGGATAAGAATTGCGCACTCTAGAGGCTCAAGAAGTCAAGACCCAAGATCGGTTTATATGGCAGCTATATCAAAACATGGACCGATATGGCCAATTTACAATATCAACCGACCTACACTAATAAGAAGTATTTGTGCAAAATTTCAAGCGGCTAGCTTTACTCCTTCGGAAGTTAGCGTGCTTTCGACAGACGGACGGACAGACGGATGGACATGGCTAGATGGGCATAAAATTTCACGACGATCAAGAATATATATACTTTACGGGGTCTTAGACGAATATTTCGAGTAGTTACAATCAGAATGACGAAATTAGTATACCCCCCATCTTATGGTGGAGGGTATAACAAGTAAAAGCGTTCTAAGTTCGGCCGGCCGAATTTTTTAAACCCTCCACCATGGATCGCATATGTCAAGTTCTTTGGGCGCTATCTCTTTACGGGAAAATAAAGGATAATGTTAAAGAATTGCTCTGATATTTGAGCTATACCAAGTTATGAAACTATTGGGGCCATACTTGGTTTGGTTGTTGGATACCAGAGTGGAATTCATTGTGCAAAATCGGATAAGAACTGCACCCTATAGTGGCTCAAGGAAAAAAATCGGATAAGAACTGCACCCTATAGTGGCTCAAGGAAAAAATCGGGAGATCTGTTTCTATGGGAACTATTGTCCGAATCAGTTTACGGACTGATTCGGACCATTTTTCACACGTTTGTTAAAGGTCGTGGAAGAAGACGTTTACAAAATTGTAGCCAAATCGGATAAGAATTGCTCCCTCTAGAGGCTCAAGAAATATAATAGGGAGAAAGGAAGCTATATCAGGTTGTGAACCGATTAAGACACGGCACATTTATTGGAAGTTGAAACAGACCACATCATGCAAAATTTCAGCCAAATCTGTTAACAATTGCGCCCCCAGGCGGCTCAAGAGCTGAAGATCCAAGATTGGCTAATATGGGAGCTATATTAGGTTGTGAATCGATTTGGACACAAAGCCACATTTGTTGATGTTCAAACCAAAACTCTTCATGAACAATATCAACATATTAATTGCACCCTTCCGACGCTCAAGATGTCATGATTCGAAATCGGTTTATATGAGAGCTATATCAGGTTATGAACCGATTTGAACCATACTTGGAGCAATTGAGTTTGGAACAAAATACTTCGTTCAAAATTTCAGCCCAATCGGATAATAATTGCAAGCGCCTCAAGAACTTAAAGTACGAAATCGGTTTTTATGGGAGCTGTATCGGGCTATGAACAGCTATATTAGCAGAACTAAATAAATATCACCATAATCTTATTGAAGGTATAAAATTTAGTAAACCCTTATTAATTAATACATTTAGACTTCCTATTCGTTCATAAGTAATATTAGCTAAACAAAATAATCCAGACGAACATAATCCATGAGCAATAATTAAAATATAAGAACCACAAATTCCTATATAAGTTAAAGTTATTAGTCCTGCTTAAACAATCCCTATATGAGCAACTGATGAACAGCAATCTGTTTGTAACTACCCGAAATATTTGTCTGAGACCCCATAAAGTATATATATTCTTGATCGTCGCGACATTTTATGTCGATCTAGCCATGTCCGTCCGTCTGTCTGTCGATAGCACGCTAACTTCCGAAGGAGTAAAGCTATTGAAATTTTACACAAATACCTGTTATTAGTGTAGGTCGGTTGGTATTGTAAATGGGCCATATCGGTCCATGTTTTGATATAGCTGCCATATAAACCGATCTTGGGTCTTGACTTCTTGAGCTTCTGGAGTGCGCAATTCTTATCCGATTGAAATGAAATTTTGCACGACGTGTTTTGTTATGATATGCAACAACCGTGCTAAGTATGGTTTAAATCGGTCCATAACCTGATATAGTTGCCATATAAACCGATCTTGGGTCTTGATTTCTTGAACCTCTAGAGTGCGCAATTCTTATCCGATTGGAATGAAATTTTTTTTGCTATGATATCCAACAACTGTGCCAAGTATGGTTCAAATCGGTTCATAACCCGATATAGCTGCCATGTAAACCGATCTGGGTTTATCTGGCCGTGTTTATTATGGTCTGAATCGCTCTATAGCCCGATACAGCTCCCATATAAATCGATCTCTCTATTTTACTTCTTGAGCCCCCAAAGGGCGCAATTCTTATTCGAATTGGCTGACATTTTACACAGGTCTCCAACATATAATATAATTGTGGTCCAAACCGGACCATATCTTGATATCGCTCTAATAGCAGAGAAAATCTTTTCTTATTTCCTTATTTGTCTAAGAAGAGATGACGAGAAAAAAACTCGACAAATGCGATCCATGCTGGAGGGTATAATATATTCGGCCCGGACGCTTTTACTTGTTTTAATATAATTCCAGCTAAAATTATTGAACCAGATACTGGAGCTTCAACATGAGCTTTTGGTAGTCACAAATGAAATAAAAATAAAAATATTGGTATTTATACTAAACAAGTAAAAGCGTGCTAAGTTCGGCCGGGCCGAATCTTATATACCCTCCACCATGGATCGCATTTGTCGAGTTCTTCTCCGGGCATCTCTCCTTGGGGAAAAAGGATATAAGAAAAGATTTCCTCTGCTATTAGAGCGATATCAAGATATGGTCCGGTTTGGACCACAATTAAATTATATGTGGAGGCCTGTGTAAAATGTCAGCCAATTCAAATAAGAATTGCGCCCTTTGGGGGCTCAAAAAGAAAAATAGAGAGATCGATTTATATGGGAGCTGTATCGGGCTATAGACCGATTCAGACCATAATAAACACGTATGTTGATGGTCATGAGATAATCCGTCGTACAAAATTTCAGGCAAATCGGATAATAATTGCGACCTCTATAGGCTCAAGAAGTCAAGATCCCTGATCGGAACCATACTTGGCACAGTTGTTGGATATCATAACAAAACACGTCGTGCCAAAATTCATTCAAATCGGATAAGAATTGCACACTCTAGAGGCTCAAGAAGTCAAGACCCAAGATCGGTTTGTATGGCAGCTATATCAGGTTATGGACCGATTTGAACCATACTTGGCACAGTTGTTGGATATCATAACAAAACACGTCGTGCCAAAATTCTTCCAATCGGATAAGAATTGCGCAATCTAGAGGCTCTAGAAGTCAAGACCCAAGATCGGGTAATATGGCAGCTATATCAGGTTATAGACCAATTTGAACCATACTTAGCACAGTTGTTGGATTTTATAACAAAATACGTCGTGCAAAATTTCATTTCAATCGGACAAGAATTGCGCCCTCTAGAGGCTCAAGAAGTCAAGACCCAAGATCGGTTTATATGACAGCTATATCAAAACATGGACCGATATGGCCCATTTACAATACCAACCGACCTACACTAATAAAAAGTATTTATGCAAAATTTCAAGCGGCTAGATATACTCCATCGGAAGTTAGCGTGCTTTCGACAGACAGACGGACGGACGGACAGACGGACGGACATATTCGTCTGAGACCCCATAAAGTATATATATTCTTGATCGTCGCGACATTTTATGTCGATCTAGCCATGTCCGTCCGTCTGTCCGTCCGTCCGTCTGTCTGTCGAAAGCACGTTAACTTCCGAAGGAGTAAAGCTAGCCGCTTGAAATTTTGCACAAATACTTCTTATTAGTGTAGGTCAGTTGGTATTGTAAATGGGCCATATCGGTCCATGTTTTGATATAGCTGCCATATAAACCGATCTTGGGTCTTGACTTCTTGAACCTCTAGAGTGCGCAATTCTTATCCGATTGGAATGAAATTTTGCACGACGTGTTTTGCTATGATATCCAACAACTGTGCCAAGTGTAGTTTAAATCGGTCCATAGCCTGATATAGCTGCCATATAAACCGATCTTGGGTCTTGACTTCTTGAGCCTCTAGCGTGCGCAATTCTTATCCGATCAGAATGAAATTTTGCACGACGTGTTTTGCTATGACATCCAACAACTGTGCCAAGTATGGTTCATATCGGTCCATAATCTGATATAGCTGCCATATAAACCGATCTTGGGTCTTGATTCTTGAGCCTCTAGCGTGCGCAATTCTTATCCGATCAGAATGAAATTTTGCACGACGTGTTTTGTTATGATATCCAACAACTGTGCCAAGTATGGTTCAAATCGGTTCATAACCTGATATAGCTGCCATATAAACCGATCTTGGGTCTAGACTTCTTGAGCCTCTAGAGTGCGCAATTCTTATCCGATTGAAATGAAATTTTGCACGACGTGTTTTGTTATTATATCCAACAACTGTGTTAAGTATGGTTCAAATCGGTCCATAACCTTATATAGCTGTCATATAAACCGATCTTGGGTCTTGACTTCTTGTTTAGTTTGTTCCGCTCGAGGTCATGAAAACAATTATTAACAAGTAAAAGCGTGCTAAGTTCGGCCGGGCCGAATCTTATATACCCTCCACCATGGATCGCATTTGTCGAGTTCTTTTCCCGGCATCTCTTCTTAGGCAAAAAAAGGCTATAAGAAAAGATTTGCTCTGCTATTAGAGCGATATTAAGATATGGTCCGGTTTGGACCACAATTAAATTATATTTATGTTGGAGACCTGTGTAAAATGTCAGCCAATTCGAATAAGAATTGCGCTCTTTGTGGGCTTAAGAAATAAAATAGAGAGATGGATTTATATGGGAGCTGTATCGGGCTAAAGACCGATTAAGACCATAATAAACACGTATGTTAATGGTTATGAGAGAATCCGTCGTACAAAATTTCAACCAAATTGGATAAGAATTGCGCCCTCTAGAGGCCCAAGAAGTCAAGACCCCAGATCGGTTTGTAAGACAGCTATATCAGGTTATGGACCGATTTCAACCATACTTGGCACAGTTGTTGGATATCATAACGAAACACGTCGTGCAAAATTTCATCCCAATCGGATAAGAATTGCGCACTCTAGAGGCTCAAGAAGTCAAGACCCAAGATGGGTTTATATGGCAGCTATATCAGGTTATGAACCGATTTGAACCATACTTGGCACAGTTGTTGGATATAATAACGAAACACGCCGTGTAAAATTTCATTCCAATCGGATAAGAATTGCGCACTCTAGAGGCTCAAGAAGTCAAGACCCAAGATCGATTTATATGGCAGCTATATCAGGTTATAAACCGATTTGAACCATACTTGGCACAGTTGTTGGATATCATAACAAAACACGTCGTGCAAAATTTCATCCCATTCGGATAAGAATTGCGCACTCTAGAGGCTCAAGAAGTCGAGACCCAAGATCGGTTTATATGGCAGCTATATCAAAACATGGACCGATATGGTCCATTAACAATATCAACCGACCTACACTAATAAGAAGTATTTGTGCAAAATTTCAAGCGGCTAGCTTTACTCCTTCGGAAGTTAGCGTGCTTTCGACAGACAGACGGACAGACGGACGGACATGGCTAGATGGACATAAAATTTCACGACGATCAAAAATATATATACTTTATGGGGTCTCAGACGAATATTTCGAGTAGTTACAATCAGAATGACGAAATTAGTATACCCCCATCTTATGGTGGAGGGTAAAAAAAAACTGATGTTGTTGTTTTTCGGGCTCTGCTTAAATTTTAATTTTCAAGTTTTAGTCTGTTAGGGTGAAGATCATCAAAAAACTTGGTAGTACGGAAGAAGTGTAACTTGTCACAGATAGAATGTCTGCCATTACACAAAAATAAATGCATTGTGAAAAGTACAGCTAATAGACAGGGTTGTCGAGTGTGGCTAATGTGGTAATTGTATCATAGATGCGTTTTCGCTATTAATACGATTCAAATACAACATACCAACGCACGGCCCTTGGAGCTATCACACCTAATATGGATGAAAAGTCTTCTAACCAAAGACGAAACGCGCTCCATAGTGGGTGGTGTGTGTTGCTAATCTTATTCTCCTAAAAGTTAATACTAATATAATTAATAATTAAATTAAATATAAAAAACTTTGTATAATTATTCTATTTAAAAACTGACTCTCTTGCTATTAATACTAAAGCTACAATTCATAAACTTAACCAAATAAATCCATATGAAATTATATCCATTCCAAATAAATAAGAAATAGATATAAAATAAGTAGTATATTTATTTACTATAATTAATAAAAAACTAATTAAAAAAATAAAACTGTGAACCACTCAATATAATTTTTTTATAAAACATAATGGAAAAAATAATTATAAATATAACTTTTAACATTGCAAAATATTAAATCTTTGAAAATTACCTTTTCCATGTGTTCGAATTATAGAAACTAAAATTGAAAGACCTAAAGCAACTTCACATACTTTAAAGTAGAAAATATTATTCTAAAAAAAAAAGACTCATATCCATATATATTTAAATAAATAAATAACAACAAGTAAAAGCGTGCTAAGTTCGGCCGGGCCGAATCTTATATACCCTCCACCATGGATCGCATTTGTCGACTTCTTTTCCCGGCATCTCTTCTTAGGCAAAAAAGGATATAAGAAAAGAGTTTCTCTGCTATTAAAACGATATCAAGATATGGTCCGGTTCGGACCACAATTAAATTATATGTTGGAGACCTGTGTAAAATTTCAGCCAATTCGTATAAGAATTGCGCCCATTGGGGCTCACGAAGTAAAGTAGAGAGAACGATTTATATGGGATCTGTATCGGGCTATAGACCGATTCCAATCGGATAAGAATTGTCAGGTCAGGTTATGAACCGATTTGAACCATACTTGGCACAGTTGTTGGATATCATAGCAAAACACGTCGTGCAATATTTCATTCCAATCGGATAAGAATTGCGCACTCTAGAGGCTCAAGAAGTCAAGACCCAAGATCGGTTTATATGGCAGCTATATCAAAACATGGACCGATATGGTCCATTTATAATACCAACCGACCTACACTAATAAGAAGTATTTGTGCAAAATTTCAAGCGGCTAGCTTTACTCCTTCGGAAGTTTGCGTGTTTTCGACAGACAGACGGACGGACATGGCTAGATCGACATAAAATGTCACGACGATCAAGAATATATTTACTTTATGGGGTCTCAGACGAATATTTCGAATAGTTACAAACAGAATGACGAAATTAGTATACCCCCATCTTATGGTGGAGGGTATAAAAAAAAGTAGTCTTACTACAATATATCCTAATCCTAATAATATTGATAATAAATTCTTTCGATTTGATACAAAAGTAAATACTCCTATGATAAATAAAATTCTAGGTAAACTTCAATTTATCGTAAAATTATTAACATTTGATTTATAATTTTAATAAAAACATTGGTCTTGTTAATCAAAAATAAGAATTTTTCTTTTAAAACTTTGACGTGGTTAAGGTACAAAACGAAATAAAACGCAAACAATTAACAAATTTACGAATATTTTTATTTTTGCTTCCTGACACGTAACTTTATTATACCCTCCACCATAAGATGGGGGGTATACTAATTTCGTCATTCTGTTTGTAACTACTCGAAATATTCGTCTGAGACCCCATAAAGTATATATATTCTTGATCGTCGTGAAATTTTATGTCGATCTAGCCATGTCCGTCCGTCTGTCCGTCCGTCCGTCTGTCTGTCGAAAGCACGCTAACTTCCGAAGGAGTAAAGCTAGCCCCTTGAAATTTTGCACAAATACTTCTTATTAGTGTAGGTCGGTTGGTATTGTAAATGGGCCATATCGGTCCATGTTTTGATATAGCTGCCATATAAACCGATCTTGGGTCTTGACTTCTTGAGCCTCTAGAGTGCCCAATTCTTATCCGATTTGAATGAATTTTGGCACGACGTGTTCTGTTATGATATCCAACAACTGTGCTAAATATGGTTCAAATCGATCCATAATCTGATATAGCTGCCATATAAACCGATCTTGGGTCTTGAATTCTTGAGCCTCTAGAGTGCGCAATTCTTATCCGATTGGCATGAAATTTTGCACGATGTGTTTTGTTATGATACTCAACAACTGTGCCAAGTATGGTCCTTATCGGTCCATAACCTGATATAGCTGCCATTTAAACCGATCTTGGGTTTTGACTTCTTAAGCCTCTAGAGTGCGCAATTCTTATCAGATTATAATGAAATTTTGCACGACGTGTTTTGTTATGATATTCAACAACTGTGCCAAGTATGGTCCTAATCGGTCCATAACCTGATATAGCTGCCATATAAACCGATCTTGGGTCTTGACTTCTTAAGCCTCTAAAGTGTGCAATTCTTACAGATTGGAATGAAATTTTGCACGACATGTTTTTTTTATGATATCCAACAAGTGTGCCAAAAATGGTTCAAATCGGCTCATAAACTGATATAGCTGTCATATAAACAGATCTGGGGACTTGACTTCTTGAGCCTCTAGAAGTCGCAATTATTATCCGATTGGCCTGAAATTTTGTACGATGGGTCCTCTCTTGACCATCAACATACGTGTTTATTATGGTCTAAATCTGTTTATAGCCCGATACAGCTCCCATATAAATCGATCTCTCTATTTTACTTCTTGAGCCCCCAAAGGGCGCAATTCTTACTCGAATTGGCTGACATTCTACACAGGTCTCCAACATATAATTTAATTGTGGTCTAAACCGGATCATATCTTTATATCGCTTTAATAGCAGAGCAAATCTTTTCTTATATCACTTTTTGCCTAAGAAGAGATGTCGGGAAAAGAACTCGACAACTGCGCTCCATGGTGGAGGGTATATAAGATTCGGCCCGGCCGAACTTAGCACGCTTTTACTTGTTTTTTTTTTTTTTGTCGACTGAATCAAATTTTTCTGTACAAAGAAAAGAAAGGAAAATGGCAATCCAATGCCTACTCAAGCTAACATATTTTTTAAAACCCAAAAGTGTTATATAAACTAACAAAGAAAATGAAAACTTGACCTACTTTGTTAAAAAATAAATAATTTAAACGATTGAGAATAATAAATGTGGATGCACCACAGTACCTCCTCCCTAGTGAAAACGAAATTTATACTCCAGGAGCAAATGATACTTTCTTTCCGGATCGTAATTTAATTGTTGACGTTCCTTGTGAATTGCTTGAAATATCCAGAACTTGAATTGGCTCTGATTCATTTAAGAGATAGGCGGGTTTTAGCCGGTCAATGGATATAACCTTTTCATCTTGGCCTCAATTTTGAATATCTTAATATTCCGCGAAATTACTTGAAATGGGCCTTCGTAGGGAGGTTGCAGAGGTTTTCGAACTGCATCATTTCTTACAAAAACATGTGAGCATTTCAGTAGATCCATGGGTACAAAAATTGTATGCATCCCATGTCTTATTCCAGGAGTTGGTCTTATATTTTGCATATTATTATGAAATTCATCGATCCGATTGTCTGAATATTTGGAGTTGACGTTATCAAATATCTCACCAGGAAGTCTGAGTTTGGTACCAAAAACCATTTCAACAGAAGAATAACAAACATCTCGAATAATTGCCGAATGCAAACCCATCATAACTACAGGAAGAATTTATACCCAATTCCGCGACTTGTATGATTTGATAGCTGCCTTCATTGTTCTATGCCATCTTTCAATTTAGCCATTGCTTTGCGGATGGTAAGATGTTGTATGGGTAACATTTACTCGTAATAACCACGAAAATTCTCCAAAAAGAGCAGATTCAAATTGTCTTCCCTAATCGGTTGTAATGGATGACGAAACTCCATATCGGGAAACCCAGCCTGACAGAAATGCTGAAGAAACGGCTGTTGCTGTTATGTCTGTCAACGGTATAGCCTCGGTCGATCTGGTAAATCTGTCAATACAAGTGAGAACATACCTGAAATTTTGATATAGAGGTAGCGGACCAACCAAATCGATGCTGATGTTTTTAAAACGTTCCGTCAGTAACTCAAAATTATCAAGAGGACTCTTGACATGACGATTAACCTTTACCTTTTGACAGGATATACAACATTTGGTCCAAACATGCAGGTCCTTAGATATTAATGGCCAAACAAAACGAGTTTTAATCATGATTGTTGTTGCTCGGATTCCTGGATGAGATATTCCATGTAGTGATTCAAAAAGAGTCTTGCGAAAATGTTTGGTTATATATGATCGTATTGCTTTTATTGACACATCACAATAAACTTCAACATTCGAGCCAGGGACAACCATTTTTTCAAGACAAGAGATGTGTTACCATTTAGTAATTGTTGTAATTCTGTGTCGGACTCTTGCGAACGAGCCAATTCGTTGTAATCTAAAGGTGATGGTAATGATACTGAATGCAATCGAGATAATTCGTCTGCAACTGTGTTATCTTATCCGGAAATATGTCTTATGTCGACAGTATGCTGCCCTATGTAATCAAGGTGTCGCAGTTGCCGTGGGGATTCCTACTCCGGTTTCTGTTTAAATGCATTTATTAGGGGTTTGCGGTCTGTGCAAATAAAGAACTCTCCTCCTTCCAAAAAATATTGGAAGTGTTTCAGTGCTGAGTATGCTGCGAGAAGTTCTCTGTCATATGCACTATATTTCATTTGAGACGTGCTCAATTTCTTTGAGAAAAATGCTATGGGTTTCCACTCACCGCTAATAAATTGTTGTAAAACTCCACCCATTTCTGTATCCGATGCATCAATCCACAAAGATGTCGGATTGAGTTTTGGATGAACAAGTAGAGCTGCATCCGCGAATGAGTTCTTGCATTCTTTGAAAGCTTCAAGTAAGTCCTCTGTCCATTGGATCTTTGCGTTCGTTCCCTTTTTATTTCCAGAACAGATTGCATGAAGTTTCGACTGTTGAGGTGCTGCATTAGGAATAAATCGTCTATAAAAATGTATCATTCCTAAAAACCTTTGCAGCTCTTTTTCAGTTTCTGCCAACTTGTAGCCTTTGATTGCTTCTACGCGGGATGGCAGAGGTTTGATACCATCTGAATTGACTACATATCCTAAAAATTCGACTTCTGCAATTCCGAGCACCGACTTGGAATCATTAATAGTAACACCAATCTCTCGAAATCTTGAAAATAATTTCCTGAGATGTTCCGAGTGCTCCTCGTTGTTGTTTGACGCAATGATGATATCGTCTATATAGGCGTAACAGAAATCTAAACCTTGTATGACCTCGTGTATAAAACGCTGAAAAGACTGAGCTGCATTACAAAGGCCAAAGCTCATTCGAGGAAACTCAAATAATCCAAACGGAGTTATAATTGCAATCTTAGGAATGTCAGATTCTTTAGCTGGTATTTGATGATATGGTTTAACAGAGTCCACTTTACTAAATATTTGCTTACCACTGTCCAAAATCGTGAATTGAGGAACAGGATAGCGGTTGGGAGTGGTAACAGTATTTAAACGACGGTAGTCGCCACATGGACGCCACTCTACATTTGACTTCGGGACTAAATGTAACGGACTTGCCCAGGAACTTTTCGAAGGACGACATATACCTTGTTGCAGCATCAAATCAAACTCACGCTTTACAATTTTGAGCTTCTCAGGGGACAATCTTCATGCTTTTGCATAAACCGGTGGACCTTCTGTGTGGATAACATGCTTCACAGAATGCTTTACAGGTGAAATACGATTGTCACTTTGCGCCAGTTCAGGAAATTGTAGAAAAAGCTTACAAAATTCTGTGTTTTTTGAAATTGATTTTACAGAATTTAAAGATCCAGAAAATAACGTTGCTTTACTTTCTGATCTGGACGTATTATATATCAGACGATTGTTCTTTACATCAAACAATAACCCAAAATGGCTAAGAAAATCAGTGCCAATTATTGGTCTTTTAACACTGGCAACGATAAAATTCCAGGTAAATTTTCGGTTGAGGTCAAAACTTAAAGTAAGAGTTTTTATACATAATGTTTTAATAGGGGACTCATTAGCTGCTATTAATTCAAGATTTGATGGGTTTTGGCGTTTTTCAGTTGAGATAGCCGGGAACACAGATACATCAGCACCAGTATCGATGAGAAACTCATATTTTTGGTTTGTATCACGAACAAAAAGGCGACATATCTGTTGGCAGTTCTCATCCGTCACCGATGATGAGGAGCCTTTCAATTTTCCGGAGAACAATTTGGCACAAATGAGCAGGGCTAGACACATTTGGTAGCACGATCACGAAACTTATAATGATAACAACAAAAAGGTTTATCACATGACTTACTCTGTGACCTGTCCCTTGATTTTGAATGGCTTCTTGATTGATTTGCGAGTGCCTCGATCTTCTTGGTTATTTCTTCAATTTTGGCTTTTAAATCCTGAATTTGTGTCGACTCTGTTTTCTTGAGCATATAGCACTAACGTCCCATGATTCCGCCGTATCAGAAATCTTATCGGACATAGCCGCCAAATTGCTTAAAGATTCACTGCTTACCGATAAAATTGCTTGAAGTTGCTTCGGAAGTCGTTGCATCCAGAGAGATTTTAAAAGTTCATCCGAAACCTTACCCGAGGCTAAACAGATCATCTCACGGAGTAATATTGATGGGTTTTTATCGTTCCATTTCACGCAACAAACGCTTCAACCGCTTCTCTTCCGAATCCATGAAACGCTCTTGGAGACTCTTCTTTAGAGTTTCATACACATTTGTTTCTGTTGGATTGAGAATAAGGTCGCTTACTTCCGAAAGAACGCTTGTGTCTATGGATCCAACAATTGTATGGAATTTGATTGAATCGGATGTTATTCCAGATGTTATAAATTGGCTTTCGACCTGTTTGAACCATAATGCTGGATTGTTGCGCCAGAATGGTGGAATTTTCACTGAAACTCTTGAAACCTCCACTGGGCCTGTTGGTAGCGTGTCATCCACTATAGAGTTTGACGAAATATTACCATGAGCCAATGGTGAAATTATTCCAGGAACGATTTCTTCAAAATGATTATCGAGGGCTCTGCTGGCGTTTCCGGTTGGCGAATGAAACATTGTCTTATGTGCTTTAACATGTAGTCGGGGTCACCAATTGACGTGGTTAAGGTGCAAAACGAAACAAAACGCAAACAATTAACAAATTTATGAATATTTTTGGTCCATGTTTTGATATAGCTGCCATATACACCGATCTTGGGTCTTGACTTCTTGAGCCTCTAGAGTGCGCAATTCTTATTCGATTGGAATGAAATTTTGCACGACGTGTTTTGTTATGATATCCAACAATTGTGACAAGTATGGTTCAAATCGGTCTATAACCTGATATAGCTGCCATATAAATCGATCTTGGGTCTTGACCTCTTGAGACTCTAGAGGGCGCAGTTCTTATCCGATTGGAATGAAATTTTGCACGACGTGTTTTTTATAATATTCAACAAATTTGCCAAGTATGGTTTAAATCGGTTCATAACCTGATATAGCTGTCATATAAACCGATCTTGGGTCTTGAATTCTTGAGCCACTAGAGGGCTCAATTCTTATCCGATTTGAATGAATTTTTGCACGTAGTATTTTGTTATGATACCCAACAACTGTGATAAATGTGGGGTTCAAATCGGTCTATAACCTGATATAGCTGTCATATAAACCGATCGGGGGACTTGACTTCTTGAGCTTCTAGAGGGCGCAATTCCTATCCGATTTTGCTGAAACTTTGCATGGCGTATTTTATTCTTACTTTCAACAACTATGTTAAATAAGGTTCAAATCGGTTCATAACCTGATATAGCTGCCATATAAATCGATCTGGAATTTTGACTTCTTGAGCCCGTAGAGGTCGCAATTATTAACAGATTTGCCTGAAATTTTTTACGACGGATTCTCTCATGACCATCAACATATGGGTTTATTATGGTCTGAATCGGTCTATAGCCCGATACAGCTCCCATATAAATCGATCTCTCTATTTTACTTCTTGAGCCACCAAAGGGCGCAATACTTATTCGAATTGGCTGACATTTTACACAGGTCTCCAACATATAATTTAATTGTGGTCCAAACCGGACCATATCGTGATATCGCTCCAATAGCAAAGTAAATCTCTTCTTATATCTTTTTTGCCCAAGAAGATATGCGGGAAAAAGGACTAGACAAATGCGATCCATGGTGGAGGGTATATAAGATTCGGCCAGGCCGAACTTGACACGCTTTTACTTGTTTATAATAAAATATATTTTATATTTTTTTGATAAAAATATTTTATTACAATATTTTAATACAGAAATTATCTCAATTACAAATTTAAATTCTTTCATTATAGAAAATTCCTTATCTCTTAATAAATTATATAATTATCCAACTAATTTACAAACAATTGTATTGATAAATTATTTATTAATCCCATTTATTGCAGTTCTAAATATTACAAATTTATTTAATGGACTTCTACGACCTATATTTAATTAAGCTAATGAATAAACCTTTGCGACTTAAACACCCAATTTTAAGAATTACAAATAATGCTTTAGTAGACCTTCCAGCCACTAGAAATATTTCCTCATTATGAAATTTTGGATCTCTTTTAAGATTATGTTTAATTATTCAAATTCTTAATGGATTTTTTTTTTTGCTATACATTATACTGCAGATATCAATTTAGCTTTTAATAGAGTTAATTATATTTGTCGAGATGTAAATTATGGATGATTATTACGAATTTTATATGCTTATGGTGCAAGTTTTTCTTTATTTGTATTTACATGCAGGTCGAGGAAAATATTATGGATCATATTTATTTACTCCAACATGAATAGTAGGAGTAATTATTTTATTTTTAGTAGTAAGAACAGCATTTAAAGGATATATACTACCTTGAGGACAAATATCTTTTTGAGGAGCTACAGTAAATACTAATTTACTATCAGCAATTCCTTATCTAGAAATTAATTTAGTACAATGAGTATGAGGAGGATTTGTTGTTAATAGCGCAATATTAACTCGATTCTTTACTTTTCATTTTATTTAACCATTTATTGTATTAGCTATAACAATAATTCAGCTTTTATTTTTACACGAAACTGGATCAAATAATCCTATTGGATTAAATTCTAATATTGATAAAATTCCTTTTCATCCTTATTTTATTTATAAGGACATTGTATTATTATAACAATAATTTAAATTTTTTAGTATTAATTAACCCTTTAATTAACCTTTAGGAGATCCAGATAATTTTTTTCCTGCTAATGCTTTAGTTACTCCAATTCATATTAGACCAGAATGATATTCTTTATTTGCTTACGCAATTTTACGATCAATTCCTAATAAATTAGGAGGAGTAATCGCTCTAGTTTTTGCAATTGCAATTTTAGCAATCCTTCCATTCTATCATTTAAGACAATTTCGAAGAATTCAATTTTACCCAATTAATAAAATTCTATTTTGAATTATAGTAGTTACAGAAATTTAGTAACTTGATGCACGACCTGTTGAAACGCCATATATATTAGTTGGTCAAATCCTTTCTATTGTTTGTTTTATTTATTTTATAATTAGTCCTTTAGTTACTAAATGATGAGATAATCTATTAAATTTGTTAATGAGCTTGAATTAAGCATATGTTTTGAAAACATATGATCGAAATAAAATTTGCTATTGACTTTACTAAAAAATTCACTATAATAAATATAACAAGTAAGAAGGCGTTAAGTTCGGCCGGGCCGAACTTTGTATACCCACCACCTCGGGTATATATGTGAACCACATTTCGTCAAAATCCAGTGAAAAATGCATACCTTATGCCACATAGCAGCTCTATAGATATCATCCGATTTAGACCAAATGCTTATAAGTACAAGTCATTGTTCAACCGAGAGATCGGTCTATATGGCAGCTATATCCAAATCTGGACCGATCTGATCTAAATTGAAGACAAATATCGAAGGGCCCAACACAAGTCATTGTCCCAAATTTCGGCGACATCGGACAATAAATGCGCTTTTTATGGGCCCAAAACCTTAAATCGAGAGATCGGTCTATATGGCAGCTATATAAAAATCTGAACCGATCAGGGCCAAATAGAAGAAAGATGTCGAAGGGCCTAAGGCAACTCACTGTCCTAAATTTCAGCAAAATCGGATAATAAATGTGGCTTTTATGGGCCTAAGACGATAAATCGGAGGATCGGTCTATATGGCAGCTATATCCAAATTTGGACCGATCTGTGCCAAATTGACGAAGGATGTTGAAGGGCTCAACGCAACTCACTGTCCCAAATTTCAGCAAAATCGGATAATAAATGTGGCTTTTATGGGCCTAAGACCATAAATCGGAGGATCGGTCTATATGGCAGCTATATCCAAATTTGGACCGATCTGGGCCAAATTGACGAAGGATGTCAAAGGACTCAACGCAACTCACTCTCCGCAATTTTAGCAAAATCGGATAATAAATGTGGCTTTTATGGGCCTAAGACCATAAATCGGAGGATCGGTGTATATGGCAGCTATATCCAAATTTGCACCGATCTGAGCCAAATTGACGAAGAATATCGAAGGGCTCAACGCAACTTACTGTCCCAAATTTCAGCGAAATCGGATTATAAATGTGGCTTTTATGGGCCTAAGACCATAAATTGGAGGGTCGGTCTATATGGCAGCTATATCCAAATCTGGACCGATCTGGGCCAAATTGACGAAGAATGTTGAAGGGCCTAACACAACTCACTGTGTCAATTTTCATTCAAATCGGTTATAAAATGTGGCTTTTATGGGCCTAAGACCCTAAATCTGAGGATCGGTCTATATGGCAGCTATATCCAAATCTGGACCGATCTGAGCCAAATTGACGAAAGATGTCGAGGGGCCTAACACAACTCACCGTCCCAAATTTCAGCAAAATCGGATAATAAATGTGGCTTTTATGGGCCTAAGACCCCAAATCGGCGGATCGGTCTATATGGGGGCTATATCAAGATATAGTCCGATATAGCCCATCTTCGAACTTAACCTGCTTATGGACAAAAAAAGAATCTGTGCAAAATTTCAGCTCAATATCTCTATTTTTAAAGGCTGTAGCGTGATTTCAACAGACAGACGGACAGACGGACGGACATGTCTAGATCGTCTTAGATTTTCACGCTGATCAAGAATATATATACTTTATAGGGTCGGAAATGGATATTTCGATGTGTTGCAAACGGAATGACAAAATGAATATACCCCCATCCTTCGGTGGTGGGTATAATAAAAAAATTTTAATATAAATTTATGAAAAAGATTTAAAAACTCTTTCAAGGTAAATATAAAGTCATAGCACTGTTGTTGGAAGTCAAAATAAAACACCTGGTCCAAAGTCTCAGCCGAATCGGATAAGAATTACGCCCTCTAGAGCCTCAAGAAATCAAGAGCCAGGATCGGTTTATATGGGAGCAATATCAAAACAAGAACGTATATAGCCCATTTGCAATCCTAACTGACTCACACTAATTGGAAATATTCGTGCGAAATTGCAACCGCCTAGCTTTATTCCTTCGAAAGTTAGCCTGCTTTCCACAGACCGAAAGGGCCAGATAGGGCTAAATCGACTTACAATGTGAGGACCATCAAGGATATATATATTTTATTGGGGCTCATGTCAATATTTCGATGTGTTACAAACGGAATGCGGAGCTTTTAGA
This sequence comes from Stomoxys calcitrans, assembly GCF_963082655.1. NCBI lineage: Eukaryota > Metazoa > Arthropoda > Insecta > Diptera > Muscidae > Stomoxys > Stomoxys calcitrans. The sequence continues at coordinate 61,756,467 of NC_081552.1, forward strand.
ACCCCCTTTTCATGGTAGAGGGTATAAAATGTCATCATCCCTGCTCTAACTAGAATCGTCAACAGAGATGGCAGGGCTTAGTGCAGAAATTATAGACACAATTGGAATTTTTAAAGCCGGTTTGTTGCTGCTACTTTTGAGAAGGTTTCCAATTCATTGGCAGCTCTATAGTTACCGTAATAACATCAGTAAATCGGCTAAGTCAATGTTAAGACAGCAACTACACTCCAGCAACTTACCACCAATCACGCAACACTAAGGGGCTAAACTCTTTGGCCTTCTTTGGAAGACTTTTGTATGCAAAGTTACTACTGAATGTCATGCACTTGATGTGGAATTATTGCTTTACACTGTGTGACACAAGTTTGCATGGTTTGCGTAGGATTTTTTTTGTAGCTTTCCATACTTCCTTTTTATACCCTCCACCATAAGATGGGGGGTATACTAATTTCGTCATTCTGTTTGTAACTACTCGAAATATTCGTCTGAGACCCCATAAAGTATATATATTCTTGATCGTCGCGAAATTTTATGTCGATCTAGCCATGTCCGTCCGTCTGTCCGTCCGTCCGTCCGTCCGTCCGTCCGTCCGTCCGTCCGTCCGTCCGTCTGTCTGTCGAAAGCACGCTAACTTCCGAAGGAGTAAAGCTAGCCGCTTGAAATTTTGCACAAATACTTCTTATTAGTGTAGGTCGGTTGGTATTGTAAATGGGCCATATCGGTCCATGTTTTGATATAGCTGCCATATAAACCGATCTTGGGTCTTGACTTCTTGAGCCTGTAGAGTGCGCAATTCTTATCCGATTGGAATGAAATTTTGCACGACGTGTTTTGTTTCGATATCCAACAACTGTGTCAAGTACGGTTCAAATCGGTCCATAACCTGATATAGCTGCCATATAAACCGATCTTGGATCTTGACTTCTTGAGCCTCTAGAGTGCGCAATTCTTATCCAATTGAAATGAAATTTCGCACGACGTGTTTTGTTATTATATCCAACAACTGTGCCAAGTATGGTTCAAATCGGTCCATAACCTGATATAGCTGCCATATAAACCGATCTTGGGTCTTGACTTCTTGAGCCTCTAGAGTGCGCAATTCTTATCCGATTGGAATGAAATTTTGCACGACTTGTTCTGTTATTATATCCAACAACTGTGCCAAGTATGGTTCAAATCGGTCCATAACCTGATATAGCTGCTATATAAACCGATCTTGGGTCTTGACTTCTTGAGCGTCTAGAGGGCGCAATTCTTATCCGATTTGAATAAATTTTTGCACGAAGTATTTCGTCATGATATCCAACAACTGTGCTAAGTATGGTTGAAATCGGTCCATAACCTGATATAGCTGTCATATAAACAGATCTGGGGATTTGACTTCTTGAGCTTCTAGAGGGTGCAATTCCTATCCGATTTGGCCGAAATTTAGCATGACGTATTTTATTTTTACTTTCAACAACTGTGTCAAATAAGGTTCAAATCGGTTCATAACCTGATATAGCTGCCATATAAACCGATCTGGGATCTTGACTTCTTGACCCCTAGAGGTCGCAATTATTATCCGATTTGCCTGAAATTTTGTACGACGGATTCTTTCATGACCATCAACATACGTGTTTATTATAGTCTGAATCGGTCTATAGCCCGATACGGATCCCATATAAATTTTTCTCTCTATTTTACTTCGAGAGCCCCCAATGGGCGTAATTCTTATACGAATTGGCTGAAATTTTACACGGGTCTCCAACATATAATTTAATTGTGGTCCGAACCGGACCATATCTTGATATCGTTTTAATAGCAGAGCAACTCTTTTCTTATATCCTTTTTTGCCTAAGAAGAGATGCCGGGAAAAGAACTCGACAAATGCGATCCATGGTGGAGGGTATATAAGATTCGGCCCGGCCGAACTTAGCACGCTTTTACTTGTTTTTGTTTCGTTGGTGGATTACTTTCAATTCAAGAGCGTTGATATGCCACTAGCAAACTACTTTTGTGCTAAAGTCAAGTACATATCGAACTATTGTGAAAGTAAGAGACGTTGAGTGTGTAAAAGATATGCAAGTGTCAACGATATGCATACGTAATAGAGAGGAGAGGTATAAAAAGTCTTGTGGTTCTTGGTTTTCTATAATCCCACCAGTAGTGAGTCCTAGGCAAAATGTTGATAATGAATGAACAATGAATTTAGCAAGAGAACATAAAGTGAAGATGTATTTTTAACAATGAATTATATCGTTAAGGTTATTTGTTAGACGAAGTATGTAAGGGATGTTGAATATGAGCGAAAATTATTATGTGTCCCAATATGGGTTGGATATACTGCAATCAAAGGATTTTCAGTAAAAAACTCAAATATTGTAGCAGATATGCATTTTAGCTTGCTTCCTTGAAACAACATTGCAGACCCTTTCTAACAACCTCCCGTTCCACAATGTTGTCAAATCGAAAAATCTTGGAAATAATTCAGGAACTTTTGAACGGATAGAAATATGTACCCAAAACTACATAGTCAATGTTAAGGTGTTTTGCAATAAGTATGAAGCTTTTGGGGACCCTAGAAGGTATAGACGTTGATCCATGGGGCTTGAAAGTTGGTCACCTCGAATATTTCAAATTTTTGTCTGCTTGCCAACAGTCATTTTTGGACCGATCAGCATGATTTTTTTTCAAGATAGAGACTGTAAAACGCTTCAGAATCTAAAATTTCCGAAAAGATCTAAATTAAACAAGTAAAAGCGTGCTAAGTTCGGCCGGGCCGAATCTGATTTACCCTCCACAATGGTTCGCATTTGTCGAGTTCTTTTCCCGTCATCTCTTCTTAGGCAAAAGGGATATAGGGAAAGATTTGCTCTGCTATTAGAGCGATATCAAGAAATGGTCCGATTTGGACCACAATTTAATTTTATGTTGGAGACTTGTGTAGAATGTCAGCCAATTCGAATAAGAATTGCGCCCTTTGGGGGCTCAATAAGTAAAATAGAGAGATCGATTTATGTGGGAGCTGTATCGGGCTTTAGGCCGATTCAGACCATAATAAACACGTATGTTGCTGGTCATGAGAGGATCCTTCGTACAAAATGTCACGCAAATCAGATAATAATTGCGACCTCTAGAGGCTCAAGAAATCAAGATCCTAGATCGGTTTATATGGCAGCTATATCAGGTTATAAACCGTTTTGAACCTTATTTGACACAGTTGTTGAAAGTAAGAATAAAATACGTTTTGCAAAATTTCAGCCAAATCGGATAGGAATTGCGCCCTCTAGAAGCTCAAGAAGTCAAGTCCCCAGATCTGTTTATATGACAGCTATATCAGGTTATGAACCGATTTATACCATACTTGGCACAGTTGTTGGATATCATAACAAAATAAGTCTTTTAAAATTTCAATACAATCGGATGAGAATTGCGCACTCTAGGGGCTCAAGAAGTCAAGACCAAAGATCGGTTTATATGGCAGCTATATCAGGTTATGAACAGATTTGAACCATACTTGGCACAGTTATTGGATATAATAACGAAACACGCCGTGCAAAATTTCATTTCAATCGGATAAGAATTGCGCACTCTAGAGGCTCAAGAAGTCAAGACCCAAGATCGGTTTATATGACAGCTATATCAGGTTATGAACCGATTTGAACCATATTTGGCACAATTGTTGGATATCATAACAAAATACTACGTGCCAAAATTCATTCAAATTGGATAAGAATTGCGCCCTCTAGATGCTCAAGAATTCAAGACCCAAGATCGGTTTATATGACAGCTAAATAAGTTTATGGACCAATTTGAACCATACTTGGCACAATTATTGGATATCATAACAAAATACGTAGTGCAAAATTTCATCCCAATCGGATAAGAATTGCGCACTCTAGAGGCTCAAGAAGTCAAGACCCAAGATCGGTTTATATGGCAGCTATATCAAAACATTGACCGATATGGCCCATTTACAATACCAACTGACCTACACTAATAAGAAGTAGTTGTGCAAAATTTCAAGCGGCTAGCTTTACTTCTTCGGAAGTTAGCGTGCTTTCGACAGACAGACGGACGGACGGACAGACGGACGGACATGGCTACATTGACATAAAATGTCAAGAAGTAGTTATGCAAAATTTCAAGCGGCTAGCTTTACTTCTTCGGAAGTTAGCGTGCTTTCGACAGACAGACGGACGGACGGACAGACGGACGGACGGACAGACGGACGGACGGACATGGCTAGATTGACATAAAATGTCGCGACGATCAAGAAAAAATATACTTTATGGGGTCTCAGACGAATATTTCGAGTAGTTACAAACAGAATGACGAAATTAGTATACCCCCCATTCTATGGTGGAGGGTATAAAAATCAATTTGTGTTTGTAGGTTTGTTTGATTGTTTGTATGTTTATGTGTTCCTTATAGACGGCTGAACCGATTTTTTTTGAAATTTTATCCAAATTTCGAATGGGGTACCTACCAAACATATATTTAGACCAATCACGAAAATATGGGACTCAAATGAAAGGTATTTAGGATAAGAAAACGTATCTGATATCCAATTGTCAAACCAAGTGCTAGGGGGACCACCCCATATCCCAAAACACCCCTAAATCGGACATATTTACCGACCATGGTAATATGGGACTCAAATGAAAGGTATTTACGAGTAGAATACGAATCTGATATCTAAATGTGGGACCACGTTTCTGGTTTGTTTGATTGTTTGTATGTTTATGTGTTCCTTATAGACTCAGAAACGGCTGAACCGTTTTTTTGAAATTTTCACAGATGGTGCATAATGACCCCGTGGTGAAAATAGGGTACTACATTTTTTGATATCTGAAGGGGGGCGGACCCTTCCCCTTACCCTAATTTTCAGAAACGCCAGATCTCGGAGATGGGTGGTGCGATTAAAGCAAAATTTTGTGTGCTCTCATATAGTACCCTAAAAATAAAAACTTGGTATCCAAATTTCAAATGGGGTACCTAGGGGGGCTGCCCCACTCTGAAACCTACCAAACATATATTTAGACCAATCACGATAATATGGGACTCAAATGAAAGGTATTTAGGGTAAGGATCTGATATCTAAATGTGGGACCACGTTTCTGGGGGTCCACCCCTTCCCCAAAACACCCCCCAAACTAGACTTATTTACTGACCATGGGAATATGGGGCTTAAATAAAAGGTATTTGAATGTAGAATACGAATCCAATATCCAAATATGGGACCGCCTTTTCCCAAAAACATCCCCAAAGGGGACAAATTTACGACCCATATTGAAATATGGGGCTCAAATGAAAGGTTTTTGGGAGTAAAGCACGAATTTGATATCAATATTCGGGAAAACTTTCTATGGGGCCACGCCACTCCCACAACACCACCCAAATAGTTAGTATTTTCTGACTATTGCGATATGAGGCTCAAATAAGAGGGTTTTTAAAGTGGAGCACGAATCCGATATATATTATCAAGGCCAACACACTGAGTGGCCGCCCATCCCCCAAAACCCCCCCAAGCCGGTCATGTTTGCCGACTATGGAAATATGGGGCTCAAATTAAAGGTATGTGGGAGTAGACCACGTATCTGATATCAACATTAGGGACCAACTGTCTGGAGAACGTCCCACCACCATAACAACCCTCAAATAGGACATATTTGCTAACCAAAACAATTTGGGTCTTAAAGAGAGGGGAACTACATATTCATAGTTTCTAGGGCCAATACCCCAAACCGGACATGTTTGCTTAGTGTTTGGGGGACCACGCCAATTCCCAAAACACCCCTACATCGGGCATATTTTCCAAACATGTCAATGTGGAGCTTAAATGAAAAGTTTTGGGGGGTAGAGCAAGAATTGATACCCATTTTCGGGACCAATTTTCTGGGGGTCTACCCCTTTCCCAAAATACCCCACAAACAGCAAGTCTTTAGTGACCATCGCAATACTAAAGGAATATAAAGTAAAAGAAGGCGCAGCGGAGCGGGCCCGGGTCAGCTAGTGGGGTAATAAATGTGGCTTTTATTGGCCTAAGACCCTAAATCGGCGGATCGGTGTATATGGGGGCTATATGAAGATATAGTCCGATATAGCCCATCTTCGAACTTAACCTGCTTATGGACAAAAAAAAAAAAAAAATAATCTGTGTAAAGATTCAGCTCAATATCTCTATTTTTGAAGACTGTAGCGTGTCGGTCGGACATGTGTAGATCGTCTTAGATTTTTACGCTGATCAAGAATATATAAACTTTATAGGGTCGGAGACGGATATTTCGATGTGTTGCAAACGGAATGACAAAATTAATATACCCCCATTCTTCGGTGGTGAGTATAAAAATTAGATCGAAGTATAGGGGTTCACCCCACCACGATTGTGGGTAGTGGTTCGAATGGAGCAATAGGCTATATAATTTGTTGATGTCTTCTGGGGGCGTACCCTCTCCCTAACCCCAATAGTACCTGTCAAAAATAAAAGTGGATCGATCCGGGCAATATGGGACTCAAATGGCAGGCCTTCGGAAGTAGATTACAAAGTTAGTATCGAAATTTGGGCCCAAGTCCCTCTAGGTACCCCGACCCCAGAACCCCTTCAAATAGGCATATTGGACGATAATGACAATATGGGACTCGAATGAAAGGTATTCGGGAGTAGATTACGAATGTGATTAGAAAGGAGTAATAGGCTATATAATTCCTTGATATTGGAATTTGGCGGACCCTACCCCGGTACCCCAAAAACACAACCCAAATCAAGGATGACCGATCGGACAATATGGGTATCAAATGAAAGGTATTGGAGAATAGAATACGAATATGGTATTAAAAGTTTTGTTTATGTATCCAAGGGGTCACCCAACCCCAAAAACTGCCCAAACAAACATATTAGATGTACATATCAATATGGGACTCAAATGAAAGGTATTCGGGAGAAATTTTTTTTTCACATACCTTTCATATAGCTCTATAAGACGCATATGAGAGGTATTTGGGAGTTGATTACGAATTTGACATAAAACTTGGTGTCCAAAAATCTAGGTGGCGCCTTACCTCCAAAAATCGCCTCCAATAGATTATTTGACCAATTAAAACAATGGGGAATCAAATGATTTATATTTTTGAGTAGAATGCGTCATTCAAATTTGTGGTCAAGTGGCAGATATACACCCTCCACCAAACGGCTGCATGCACCAATCATGACAATATGGTGTTAAATTAAAGGTATAAGATTGTGGACTGCGAATCTGATATCTTCATTCTGCTCATATATCTAGCGGACCACCTCACCCCAAAACAGTCGAGCAATCATAATGTCCTAACAGGACACTGTGTGATGTAATTAATGTGTGGGGTCACAAATAAATGTAGGCCGCCTACACCAAAAATTATGACGGTCAGCGTGATAGGAGGAGTTGCAAACCTTAACGTTAAGATTGCAACCATATTTAGCTCATCGATAGACAACACCAAATGACGTGCTTCTGGGCAACACTTTTTTGTTAAAAAGTTTTACATGGTTTAATAGTATGAACTGAATCAAATATATAGACTGGCAAATTAGTTCTTTACCACAGAAAATCGTTTAGTATGGCAATTTGATATGATTTCCTAGGAGGGCAGCTCACCCCCAAAACTCGCCAAACGGATTTAAAGACCAATCACTACAATATGGGTATCAAACTAAAGGCATTTGAGAGTAGAAAGCGAATCTGGTATCCAATTGTGGGACTAAGTGTTTAGTAGTTCACCCCACCCCCAAAAACCCCTCAAATCGGACATAATTACCGACCATGGATTTTAGATGAAAGTTCTTTGGGGGTAGAGCACGAGATTGATTTTCACGTTTGGGACCAAGTGTCTGGGGTTCCTCCACACCGAAAGAAGGACTTTTACTGACCCTTGCAATGTGGGGTTTAAAGAAGAAGTATTTGAGTGTAGAAAAATCCACAAGAAAATTGGAATACATTTTCAATTGAAATGAGGCACACATTTTCAAATTTAGAGTACTTCTCTCTAATATAGCATTATCAGGCGCAGCAGAGCAGATATATAAGTATAGTCTTATATATAAAAATTAATTTGAGTTTGTTTGTTTGTAGGTTTTTTTGTTTCTTCCTTATAGACTCAAAAACGGATGTACCGATTATCTTGAAATTTTCAGAGATTGTGTAGGTTGGTCTGGAAGGAAACATGGGTTATATAATTTTTTGAAATCGGAATGGAGCGGACCCTCTACCTAACCCCAAAAGTACCACCCAAAAATAAAAGTGGACCGATCAGGATAATATGGGATTCAAATGAAAGGTATTCAGAATTAGAATACGAATTTTATACTAAAAATTGTGTTCAAATAACTGGGGGCCGCTCCAACTCCAAAACCCCCTAAAATAGGTTCATTGGATAAGCATGACAATATGGGACTCAAATGAAAGGTATTCGGGAGTAGATAATGAATATGGTCAGGAGGAAGAAATTGCTTTATAATTTGTTGATATCGGAATGGGGCGGACTTCCCGTTACCTCAAAAACACCACCCAAAATCACAAGTGGACCGATAAAGACAATATGGATATCAAATGAAAAGTATTGAAGAGTAGAATACGAATATGGTATTAAAATTGAGTCGAAGTTTTCAGAATGTCGCCCTAAACCCAAAATGTCTAAAGGCAGACAAATTGGTCGTCCATATCAATATGAGACTTAAAAACAAGTAAAAAGGCGTTAAGTTCGGCCGGGCAGAACTTTGGATACCCACCACCTTAGATATATATGTAAACCACCTTTCATCAAAATCCAGTGAAAATTACATACCTTATGTCCCATAGCAGTTATATCGATATATGGACCGATTTGGACCAAATACTAATAAGTACATGTCATTGTTCAATTGTGTATAACAAAATATTGGTCTGTTTAGTAGCTATATCTAAAAATAAACCGATATAAACCATATACAACATGGATGTCGAAAAGCATAAGTCTCTGTGTCAAATTTCAATTAAATCGGATTATAAATGCGCCTTTTTTGGGGCCAAGACATTAAATCGAGATATCAGTCTATATGGCAGCTATATGCAAATCTTGATCGATCTAGACCAAATTGCAGAAATATGTGGACGGGCTTAACTTAACTCTCTGTCCCAAATTTAGGCAACATTGGACAATAAATGCGCCTTTTATGGGCCCAAAACATTAAATCGAGAGATCGGTCTATATGGCAGCTATATCCAAGTCTGGACCGATCTGAGTGAAATTGAAGAAGGACGTCGAATGGCCTAACACAACTCAACAATAAATGCGCTTTATCGACATCGGACAATAAATGCGCTTTTTTAGGCCCCAAAACATAAAACCGAGAAATCGGTCTATACGGTAGCTATATCTAAATCTGGTTCGATCTGTGCCATATTGCAGAAGTATGTCAAGAAGCTTAACTTAACTCACTGTCCCAAATTTCGGCAACATCGGACAATAAATTCGCCTTTTATGGGCCCGTAACCTTAAATCGAGGGATCGGTCTATATGGCAGCAATATCCAAATCTGATCCAATCAGGGCCAAATTGAAGGTAGATGTCGAAGGGCCTAACACAACATGTCCCAAATTTCAGCAAAATCGGATAATAAATGTTGCTTTTATGGGCCTAAGAACCTAAATCGGAGGATCGGTCTATATGGCAGCGATGACCAAATCTGGACCGATCCGGGCCAAATTAAAAAAGGGCCTAATTCAAATCACTGTCCCAAAGTTCAGCAAAATGGGGTGATAAATGTGGCTTTTATTGGCCTAGGCCTCTAAATCGGCGGAACAGTCTATATGGGGGCAATATCAAGATATGGTCCGATATAGCCCATCTTCGAACTCAACCTGCTTATGGACAAAAAAAAGAATATGTGTAAAGTTTCAGCTCAATATTTCTATTGTTGAAGACTGTAGCGTGATTTCAACAGACAGACGGTCGGACATGTCTAGATCGTCTTAGATTTTTACGCTGATCAAGAATATATATACTTTATGGGGTCGGAAATGGATATTTCGATGTGTTGCAAACGGAATGACAAAATGAATATACCCCCATCCTTCGGTAGTGGGTATACAAATTAGGTCGAAGTGTAGGGGGTCACCCCACCCCCCAAAAACGCCCCAAATGGACATAGGACTCATCATGACTAAATGAGACTCGATTTGTTTGTTTGTTCCGTAGAATCAAAAAAGGAAATATAAGTTATATAATTTTTAGATATCGGATGGTGGCTGACCCTCCCCCTTACACCAAAAGCGCCACCCAAAACCAAAAGAGGACTGATAGGCACAATATGGGTATCGAATGAAAGGTATTGGAGACTAGAAAATGAATATCGTATTAGATTTTGGGTTCAAGTAGCCTGCGGGCCGCCGCAACCCCAAAACTCCTGTAAACAGATATATTCGACGTTCCTATAAATATGTAACTCAAATGAAAAGTATCCAGCAGTAGATTACAAATATGGAATAAACAAGTAAAAGCGTGCTAAGTTCGGCCGGGCCGAATCTTATATACCCTCCACCATGGATCGCATTTGTCGAGTTCTTTTCCCGGCATCTCTTCTTTAGCAAAAAAAAAGGATATAAGAAAAGATTTGCTCTGCTATTAGAGCGATATCAAGATATGGTCCGGATTGGACCACAATTAAATTATATGTTGGAGACCTGTGTAAAATGTCAGCCAATTCGAATAAGAATTGCGCTCTTTGTGAGCTCAAAAAGTAAAATAGAGATATCGATTTATATGGGAGCTGTATCGGGCTATGGACCGATTCAGACCATAATAAACACGTATGTTGATGGTCATGAAAGAATCCGTCGTACAAAATTTCAGGCAAATCGGATAATAATAGCGACCTCTAGAGGCTCAAGAAGTCAAGATCCCAGATCGGTTTATATGGCAGCTATATCAGGTTATAAACCGACTTGTACTTTATTTGACATATTTGTTGAAAGTAACAATAAAAAACGTCTTGCGAAATTTCAGTCAAATCGGATAGGAATTGCGCCCTCTAGAAGCTCAAGAAGTCAAGTTCCCAGATCTGTTTATATGACAGCTATATTCGGTTATGGACCGATTTGAACCATACTTAGCACAGTTATTGGATATTATAACAAAACACGTCGTGCAAAATTTAATTCCAATCGGACAAGAATTGCACGCTCTAGAGGCTCAAGAAGTCAAGAAGTCAAGACCAAAGATCTGTTTATATGGTAGCTATATCAGGTTATGGACCGATTTGAACCATACTTAGCACAGTTATTGGATATCATAACAAAACACGTCGTGCAAAATTTCATCCCAATCGGATAAGAATTGCGCACTCTAGAGGCTCAAGAAATCAAGAAATCAAGACCCAAGATCGGTTTATATGGCACCTATATCAATACATGGACCGATATGGCCCATTTACAATACCAACCGACCTACACTAATAAGAAGTATTTGTGCAAAATTTCAAGCCGCTAGCTTTACTCCTTCGGAAGTTAGCGTGCTTTCGACGGACAGACGGACGGACGGACAGACGGACGGACATGGCTAAATCGACATAAAATTTCACGACGATCAAGAATATATGTACTTTATGGGGTCTCAGACGAATATTTCGAGTAGTTACAATCAGAATGACGAAATTAGTATACCCCCCATCTTATGGTGGAGGGTATAAAAATTAGGTCCAAGTAATCAGAGGTCGCCCCACCCCCAAATGGGCATATCTGCGGACCATGGCTGCATCGGATTCAAATGAAAGATATTTGGTAGTAGATTTAAAATATGACATTTAAATTTGCGTTCAAATCAAGGTGGTGCTTTTCCTCCTCAAAATACGTCGAATAGATTAATTGACCCATTATGGCAATACAGGACTCAAATGAAAGGTATTTGAGAGTAGAAAACGAATATGATTTCCAATTTTGGGGGTACGCCTTAAATCACCCCATAATCTGAACTTTATTTCCGACTATAGCAATATGGAGCTCAAATAAACGGTATTTGGGAGTAAAGAACGAATTTGCATACATGCCACAGCCCTAAAACACCTTCTAAACGGTTCATACTTACGTACCATGACAATATGGGGCTCAAACTAAAGGGATTTGGGAGTGGACACAGGTTTGATAGCCATATTTGAGTCGAAATGTCTTCCCTAAAAAGAACTTCCCATTACACTAATTTCAAAAATACAAGATCGCGGAGATTAGTAATGCGATTCGTTCGAAATTTTTTGCACTCTAACAGTCACAAAAAAAAACATGGATTTTATTGTTGGGGACGACGATATAGAGCCGTGTGTTTGGGGAGCCGCCCCACCCCAAAATACCTCCCAATTATATAAAAGCTATTTGGGGTGAAATTTATTAATTATCGGGAAATTTATATATATTTTCAGGACAAAGACCATGTGGTCAACCCCACCGTCAAACACAACTTATTTACCGATCATGCCATTATGGGACTCATAGCACGAATCTTATATTTACTTTATTGGGCAAGTGACCACCCCCGAAATACCCCCTAAACCCGAAATATTTACCAATACGGTAATATGGGACTCAAAAGAAAGGCATTTGGGAGTTGAGTAAAAATTTGCCCAGGAACCGAGCAGGGGCAAACTTCTCACATATTAATGAGTGCTTTCCCACTCAAGTTGAGTTTATCAACGATAAGGGACCTTTTTATAGCCGAGTCCTACGGCGTACCGCAGTGCGACACCTCTTTGGGGAGAATCATGCATGGCATGGTACCTCGCAAATATCGCCAGCATTAAGAGGGAATAATCATCGCTTTAAATTTTGTCCGAAGTTCCGCCAGGATTCGAACGCCGGCGTTCAGCGTCATTGGCGGACATAGGCTACAGTGGCACGAATTCGATATCCACATTCAGGGCGGAGGGTCCCCACCCTAAAAAGATACTAGAGAAAGAGCTGGCCCTCTCCAGCTAGTAATACATAATATTGACATGTGTTAAGAACATGTAGTGTGATAGAGCTTTTACTGGTTTTATGTTGAAATCTTGTGCTGCTAACTACCATGTCTTTTGCAGCGGCGAAATCTATTATCCTCAACCCATTATCGGGCGTTTTCTCGTGGAGGCAAAATTGTCCGACTTTTGGACCAAAGATATATTCATTGCATTAAAATCTCATAGAACGATTTAAATATCATGGGCAGTGGTCGCATACTCTTTGGACATTCCAGGTGCAGATCCGGAGATCTTTCTAGTCCGCTTAAGGTTTTCCATTTTCTTTAATTTCGTCCAATTAGTTGACTTATTACCACAACACCTTGAATCCTGTTGCGATTTCCCCAGCTGTCAATGATCTGCCAAATTATACGCTGGAGATTGTTTTGTAATCCCTGTGTAATAAATTCCACAAAAACTTAAAATTTCGTTGCATAATTTGTTCTTCGAGAGTATTGGAATGTTTTAATTCATATAATTTACTTGTTTATGTATAAGCATGAAATTCCTTGACAATAAACAAAAAAGAACTTCACTCCCTTATTCATTTGACATTCAGTGCTTTCAAATATTTGTATTGCCCATCATAACACCAACATTGTAACAGAAAACAGCATGCCAGAAGTGATTGAAATTCCAACGCTTGCCTCTACTTTGAAACTTGGGTGTTGCCATGTTGAGATGAGTACTCTTTCGCCTTTTTCCTGTGTTCGCCTTTTTTTCTGTGCACATACTTGGCGAGCTAATAATTTCCACATTTTATTTTCAATTTAATGATTTCACTTGATTTCCTTGGAAGAGGCGTTGAGAAAAATAGAAAAACGAGTGCCAAAATCGAATCAAATCACAGCATTCGTGCCTTCAACCATTCAAGCATTCATAGCATCTAAGCAGTAATGTTGAGTTGAGCCAAACCAAGCAAACACAATCATACATATAAACCTTGATGTTTATGCATCAGCGCCTAAAGAAAGACACACTGGAAGAAAATTTTTTTGGGAAGAATGAATACGGAGGCTGATTCTTTGGAGGTTGTGATGGATATTCAAAAGTTTGATTTATTTGCTTTTGTGAAGTAAGGACATCTTTCGCTTAGTCGATTTGTAATGGAAGTGGTCCAAACTTTCGCAGTTCGTAAAACAGGATTCTGACAAGTTTGGACTATTGTACGCTAAGTCTTGCTCAACTAGTGAGTCCGCACACTTATCTAGCAAGTGTCTTATAAAGGGTGATTTTTTTGAGGTTAGGATTTTCATGCATTAGTATTTGACAGATCACGTGGGATTTCAGACATGGTGTCAAAGAGAAAGATGCTCAGTATGCTTTGACATTTCATCATGAATAGACTTACTAACGAGCAACGCTTGCAAATCATTGAATTTTATTACCAAAATCAGTGTTCGGTTCGAAATGTGTTCAAATTTTGACAAATTTTGTTCAGCGATGAGGCTCATTTCTGGTTGAATGGCTATGTAAATAAGCAAAATTGCCGCATTTGGAGTGAAGAGCAATCAGAAGCCGTTCAAGAACTGCCCATGCATCCCAAAAAATGCACTGTTTGGTGTGGTTTGTACGCTGGTGGAATCATTGGACCGTATTTTTTCAAAGATGCTGTTGGACGCAACGTTACGGTGAATGAACACATTTCGAACCGAACACTGATTTTGGTAATAAAATTCAATGATTTGCAAGCGTTGCTCGTTAGTAAGTCTATTCATGATGAAATGTCAAAGCATACTGAACATCTTTCTCTTTGACACCATGTCTGAAATCCCACGTGATCTGTCAAATACTAATGCATGAAAATCCTAACCTCAAAAAAATCACCCTTTATGTTGTAAATAAGGCTTCTTTACAAGAGACTTAAGAACCCTCTACATCTGACTTTGTCACAAACTGCAGTAGCAAGGCTACTGTAGCGCAAGGGTGAGTATGTCCGCCCATTATTCGAATCCTAACGAGACCAACCGTAAAAATTTTTCATCGGTGGTTATCTTCTCCCAATGCTGGCGACGTTGGTGAAGACTTTGCCATATAAAAATTTCTCTCCAAGGAGGTCCCTTATCATTAGCTTAAACTTGAATCGGACAGCACTCATTAATATGCGAGAAGTTTGCCCCTGTTCCTCAATAGAATGTTCATGAGCAAATGAGCATTTGCAGAAGCATGTGCGATGGATTTGTTTAGATGGCAAATGCGACAGCCATTATACTGGGTTAGTTGGTAATTGTCCTATCATTATCATATGCACGCTTTTTCTTGTTATACCCACCACCGAAGGATGGGGGTATATTAATTTTGTCATTTCGTTTGCAACACATCGAACTATCTATTTTTGACCTTATAAAGTGTATATATTCTTGATCGTCGTACAAATCTAAGACGATCTAGCCATGTCCGTCCGTCTGTCTGCTGAAAACACGCTACAGTCTTTACAAATAGAGATATTGAGCTGAAACTTTGCACAGATTCTTTTCTTGCCCCTTATCAGGTTAAGCTCGAAAATGAGCTATATCGGACTATATCTTGATATAGCCCACATATAGACCGATCCGCCGATTTAGGGTCTTATGCCTGTAAAAGCAACATTTGTTATCCGATTTTGCTGAAACTTGGGACAGTGAGTTGTGTTCGGCCAGTCGACATTCTTCTTCAGTTTGGTCCAGATTTGGATATAACTACCATACCGACCGATCTCCCGACATAGAGTATTGAGCCCACAAAAAGGTGATTTTTCATCCGATTTGGATGAAATTTGAAATAGTGTGTTTTGGCACCCCTTTAAACTTTTTTGTAGAATATCGCCCAGATTGGGTCATAGAGGGAATGATATGATTTTTTCTGGACGATGTTCAACAAACAGGTGTAGAGGTCTATCAAAACGCACCGTTTTAAATTTCATCCAAATCGGATGAAAAGTGCTCCTTTTATGGGTTCAATACTCTATATCGGGAGATTGGTTTTTGTGGCAGCTACATCCAAGTATGGTCCGATCTGGACGATATTCAACAAAAAGGTTTAGATGGGTACCGGAACTCGGTGCCAAATTTCATCGAAATAGTATGAACAAGTAAAAGCGTGCTAAGTTCGGCCGGGCCGAATCTTATATACCCTCCACCATGGATCGCATTTGTCGAGTTCTTTTCCGGCATCTCTTCTTAGGCAAAACAAGTAAAAAGGCGTTAAGTTCGGCCGGGCCGAACTTTGGATACCCACCACCTCGGGTATATATGTAAACCACCTTTCATCAAAATTCGGTGAAAATTTTATACCTTATTTCCCATATGAGTTATATCCAAATATGTTCCGATTTGGACCAAATACTAATAAGTACATTAGCTATATCTAAAAATAAACCGATCTGATCTATAAACGACACGGATGTCGAAAAGCCTAACATAAGTCACTGTGCCAAATTTTAGTGAAATCGGATTATAAATGCGCCTTTTATGGGGCCACATGGTAGCTATATCCAAATCGGGATCGATTTGGGTCAAGTTGCATAAAAATGTCGAAGAGCCTAACACTAAGCACTGTCCCAAATTTCAGCGAAATCGGACTTAATGTCGCTTTTATGGGCCCAAAACCTTAAGTCGAGAGATCGGTCTATATGGCAGCTATATTCAAATCTTAACCGATCTGGGCAAAATTAAGGAAGGACGTCGAAGCGCCTAACCAAACTTACTGTCTCAAATTTCAGCGACATCGGACAATAAATGCGTATTTTATGGCCCCAAAACCTAAAACCTAGATATCGGTCTATATGGCAGCTATATCTAAATCTGGACCGATCTGTGCGATATTGCAGAAGTATGTCAAGGGGATTAACTTAACTCACTGTCCCAAATTTCGGCGACATCGGACAATAAATGAGCATTTTATGGGCCCAAAACCATAAATCAAGAAATCGGTCTATATGACAGCTATATCCAAATATGAACCGATCAGGACCAAATTCAAGAAAGATGTCGAAGTGCCTAACACAACTCACTGTCACAAATTTCAGCAAAATCGGACAATAAATGTGCCTTTTATGGGCCCAAAACCTTTAATCGAGAGATCGGTCTATATGGCATCTAAATCTGGACAGATCTAAGCCAAATTAACGATGAATATCGATGGGCCTTACACAACTCACTGTCCCGAATTTCAGCGAAATCGGATAAAAATTGTGGCTTTTATGGGCCTTAGACCCTAAATCGGAGGATCGGTCTATATGGCAGCTATATCCAAATCTGGACCGATCTGAGCCAAAATGACTAAGGATGTCGAAGGGACCTAACACAACTCACTGCCCCAAATTTTAGCAAAATCGGATAATAAATGTGGCTTTTATGGGCCTAAGACCCAAAATCGGCGGATCGGTCTATATAGGGGGTATATATAGATATAGTCCGATTTGGCCCATCTTCGAACTTAACCTGCTTATGGAAAAAAAAAAGAATTTGTGCAAAATTTCAGCTCAATATCTCTTTTTTTAAAGACTGTAGCGTGATTTCAACAGACAGACGGACAGACGGACGGACATGTCTAGATCGTCTTAGATTTTTACGCTGATCAAGAATATATATACTTTATTGGGTCGGAAATGGATATTTCGATGTGTTGCAAACAAATGACGAAATGAATATACCCCCATCCTTCGGTGGTGGGTATAAAAAAGGATATAAGAAAGGATTTGATCTGCTATTAGAGCGATATCAAGATATGGTCCGGTTTGGACCACAATTAAATTATATGTTGGAGACCTGTGTAAAATGTCAGCCAATTCGAATAAGAATTGCGCCCTTTGTGGGCTCAAGAAGTAAAAGAGAGAGATCGATTTATATGGGAGCTGTATTGGCCTATAGACCGATTCAGACCATAATAAACACGTATGTTAATGGTCATGAGAGAATCCGTCGTACAAAATTTCAGGCAAATCGGATAATAATTGCGACCTCTAGAGGCTCAAGAAGTCAAGATCGCAGATCGGTTTATATGGCAGCTATATCTGGTTATGAACCGACTTGTACTTTTTTTGACATAGTTGTTGAAAGTAACAATAAAAAACGTCTTGCGAAATTTCAGCCAAATCGGATAGAAATTGAGCCCTCTAGAAGCTCAAGAAGTCAAGTCCCCAGATCTGTTTATATGACAGCTATATCAGGTTATGAACCGATTTGAACCATATTTGGCACAGTTGTTGGATATCATAACAAAATACTACGTGCCAAAATTCATTCAAATTGGATAAGAATTGAGCCCTCTAGAGGCTCAAGAAGTCAAGACCCAAGATCGGTTTATATGACAGCTATATAAGGTTATGGACCGATTTGAACCAAATTTGAACAAAACACGTCGTGCAAAATTTCATTCCAATCGGATATGAATTGCGCACTCTAGAGGCTCAAGAAGTCAAAACCCCAGATCGGTTTATATGGCAGCGATATCAGGTTATGGACCGATTTAAACCATATTTGGCACAGTTGTTGGATATCATAGCAAAACACGTCGTGCAAAATTTCCTTCTGATCGGATAAGAATTGCGCACTCTAGAGGCTTAAGAAGTCAAGACCCAAGATCGGTTTGAATGGCAGCTGTATCAAAACATGGACCGATATGGCCCATTTACAATACCAACCGACCTACAATAATAAGAAGTATTTGTGCAAAATTTCAAGCGGCTAGCTTTACTCCTTCGGAAGTTAGCGTGCTTTCGATAGACGGACGGACAGACGGACGGACATGGCAAGATCGACATAAAATTTCACGATGATCAAGAATATTTATACTTTATGGGGTCTCAGACGAATATTTCGAGTAGTTAAAATCAGAATGACGAAATTAGTATACCCCCCCATCTTATGGTGATACCCTCCACCACCAAAAATGCTCCTTATATAGGAGCATTACACTAGGTAGATCCAAATAGGGTCCGATTTGTACCACATTTGACAGGAATGGGTATGGTCCCACCAGAACGCACTGTGCCAAATTTCATCGAATTCGGTTGATAAATGGATCTATGTTCTCAATACCCTATACCGGGAGATCGGGTGATCAGTCTATAATGCAGCTATATCTAAATATAGTTCGATCTGAGCCGCACTTCACAGAAATTAATAGGGGTCTACCAGAACTCACTGTGCCAAATTTTATCGAAATCGGATGAAAAATTACCAATTTTTTGCCTCAAGACTTTAAGTCTGGAGATCGGTCTATATAGCGGTTATATATAGCCGCATCCGATTTTATGAGATCAGAAGGTCATACAAAGCATATGAAATCATCAACAAGTACAAGCGTGCTAAGTTCGGCCGGGCCGAATCTTATATACCCTCCACCATGGATCGCATTTGTCGAGTTCTTTTCCCGGCATCTCTTTTTAGGCAAAAAAAGGATATAAGAAAAGATTTGCTCTGCTATTAGAGCGATATTAAGATATGGTCCGGTTTGGACCACAGTTTATTATGTTTATGTTGGAGACCTGTGTAAAATGTCAGCCAATTCGAATAAGAATTGCGCTCTTTGTGGGCTCAAGAAGTAAAATAATAAACACGTATGTTAATGGTCATGGGAGAATCCGTCGTGCAAAATTTCAGGCAAATCGGATAATAATTGCGACCTCTAGAGGCTCAAGAATTCAATTCCCCAGATATGTTTATGTGACAGCTATATCAGCTTATGCACCGATTTGAACCATATTTGGCACAGTTGTTGGATATCATAACAAAATACTACGTGCCAAAATTCATTCCAATCGGATAAGAATTGCGCACTCTAGAGGCTCAAGAAGTCAAGACCCCAGATCGGTTTATATGGCAGCTATATCAGGTTATGAACCGATTTGAACCACACTTGGCACAGTTGTTGGATATCATAACAAAACACGTCGTGCAAAATTTTATTCTGATCGGATAAGAATTGCGCACGCTAGAGGCTCAAGAAGTCAAGACCCAAGATCGATTTATATGGCAGCGATATTAGGTTATAAACCGATTTGAACCATACTTTGCACAGTTGTTGGATATCATAAGAAAACACGTCGTGCAAAATTTCATCCCAATCGGATAAGAATTGCGCACTCTAGAGGTTCAAGAAGTCAAGACCCAAGATCGGTTTGTATGGCAGCTATATCAAAACATGAACCGATATGGCCCATTTACAATACCAACCGACCTACACCAATAAGAAGTATTTGTGCAAAATTTCAAGCGGCTAGCTTTACTCCTTCGGAAGTTAGCGTGCTTTCGACAGACAGACGGACGGACGGACGGAGGGACGGACAGACGGACGGACATGGCTAGATCTACATAAAATGTCGCGACGATCAAGAATATATATACTTTATGGGGTCTCAGACGAATATTTCGAGTAGTTACAATCAGAATGACGAAATTAGTATACCCCCCATCTTATGGTGGAGGGTATAAAAAGAATTTTATATATATTTATAATTAAGACAAGTAAACGGGCGTTAAGTTCGGCCGAGCCGAACTTTGAATACCCACCACCTCGGGTTCATATGTAAACCACCTTTCGTCATAATCCGGTGAAAACGCATAATTTATGCCCCCATAGCAGCTATATCGAAAAATGGTCAGATTTGGACCAAATTCGACATGCGTATTGAGTGGTCTAATAAGTACAAGTCATTGTTCAATTTTGTAGATCAAATATTGGCCTTTTTGGTAGCCATAGCCAAATATAGACCGACCTGAACCATATACGATATGGATGCCGAAAAGCCCAACATAAATTACTGTGTAAAATTTTAGCGAAATCGTATTATAAATGTGCCTTTTATGGGGCCAAGACTTTAAATCGAGAGCTGGGTCTATATGGCGGCGATATCCAAATCTGAACCGATCTGGGCCAAATTGCAGAGGGATACCGAAAGACCTTGCATAACTCATTGTCCTACATTTTAGCGAAATCGGACAATAAATGCGCCTTTTATGGGTCAAAAACCTTAAATCGAGAGGTCGGTTTATATGGCAGCTGTATCCAAATCTGGACCGATCTGAGCCAAATTGCACACAAATTTCGAAGAGCCTAACGCAACTCACTTTCCCAAATTTCGGCGACAACGGAAAAAAATATGCCTTTAAGGGCGCTAAACCTTAAATCGAGAGATCGGTCTATATGGCAGCTATATCCAAAGCTGCCCCGATCAGGACCAAATTGAAGATGTCGCAGGTCCATTAGCATCTCACTGTCCCAAATTTTGGCAAAATGTGGTAATAAATGTGGCTGTTATTGGCCTAAGACCCTAAATCGGCGGATCGGTCTATATGGGGGCTATATAAAGATATAGTCCGATATAGCCCATCTTCGAACTTAACCTGTTTATGGATATAAAAAGAATTAACGCAAAGTTTCATCTCAATATCTCTATTTTTAAAGACTGTGTCGTGAATATATCCCCATTCTTCGGTGGAGGGTATAAAAACGTATATTAACGTAGAAATTTTTTTTAAAAAATTAAAATTTTATTTTAAAGTTAAAAAAAATTTTTTTTTTAGCCCCTACAACAAAAAAAAAGTCTTTTTAACATTTAATGTCCATTTGGCGGAGAAAGCTAAGTTAAATGATTTTGGTATTAAGTCGCACCTGCTGTCAAAAGAAGTAGGGTTATTGCCATAAATTTATTTTTATACCCTCCACCATAGGATGGGGGTATACTAATTTCGTCATTCTGTTTGTAACACCTCGAAATATGCGTCTAAGACCCCATAAAGTATATATATTCTTGATCGTCATGTCATTTTAAGTTGATCTAGCCATGTCCGTCCGTCAGTCTGTCGAAAGCACGCAAACTGAAATATTACACAATGACTTCTACATTGTTCAGCATTCATTTATGTTCCGAATCGGACTATAACATGATATAGCTCCAATAGCTCAACAGTTCTTATTTAATATTCTATGTTTGCCTATGGCATAAAAATAAATTTATGGCAATAACCCTACTTCTTTTGACAGCAGGTTCTATTTAATGCCAAAATCATTAAATTCAGCTTTCTCCGCTAAATGGTCATTAAATATTAAGAAAACCATTTTTTGTTGTAGGGGCTAAAGAAAATTTTTTTTTAACTTTTTAAAATTTCAATTTAAAAACAAAGAATAATAAGTGATATTGAATTATAAATTATTTGAATTACGTCAGCAATTAAATGAAAAGTGTTAAGGACTCGGAAACACAAATTTAAAACCCCGAAATGATCACCCAGATTAACTTACATTTTAAATATACAAAATAAGTATTTCATGTAAGACCATTTCTTTTTTTTAGAATTCTATAATTTTCAATCCAGTGTTTAACGCAATTGATACGGAGCTTATAGTGATTAAGAAACAAAAATTCTAGTAGAAATTTGTTAGTTCTGTTGGCTATGACCGTAGATTTGAGCACAGTGAAATATTATTTAAAGCATTTTAAAATTTACTGCTTTGAATTTTTGATCTTCTTCCAAGCAAAATCTTTTTACAATGTAAAGATTTTGCGAATAATGATTTCATTATGTGTTATGTCCGAAAATCTTTAATAAAAATCTTTAGGACTTAAAAAAAATGTTGGAAATTATAAGCATATACGACAATATTTGTATACAATTTTTACCGGACTTATTTTCCTTCGTTTGGAGATTTTGTTTGGATAGTGTTGACCTGTTTAAAAATATCTTCAATTTTGTTGTATTGTATCGTCTATAGGTCCATGAAAACACAAATGTTTAGTGTTTTTTCTTTTATTTCACCACATGCAATCGAACACGATTTAAAAAAAAAAAACAAGTAAAAAGGCGTTAAGTTCGGCCGGGCCGAACTTTGGATACCCACCACCTCGGGTATATATGTAAACCACCTTTCATCAAAATCCAGTGAAAATTGCATACATTTTGTCCCATAGCAGTTATATCGAAACATTGTATATCTAACAAGTACGACCGTGCTAAGTTCGGCCGGGCCGAATCTTATATACCCTCCACCATTGATCGCATTTGTCGAGTTCTATGCGCGGTATCTCTTTTTAGACAAACATAGAATATTGAATAAGAACTGCTATCCTATTGGAGCTATATCAAGTTATAGTCCAATTCGGACCATAATTGAATGCTGATTGACATAGAAGTCATTGTGTAATATTTCAGTTCATTCGGATAAGAATTGCGCCTTGTAAGGGCTCAAGAAGCAAAATCGGGAGATAGGTTTATATGGGAGTTATATCAGCATAGACCGATTTAGACCGTACTTGGCACAGCTTTTGAAAGTCACAACAGAACAATATATGCAAAATGTCAGCCAAATCGGATGAGAATTCGGCCCTCTAGAGGTTCGAGAAGTCAAGATCCCAGATCGGTTTATATGGCAGCTGTATCAGGTTCTATATCGATTTACGCCATACTTAGCACAGTTTTTGGAAGTCATAACAAAACACATCATGCAAAATTTCCGCCAAGAAGTCAAGATCCAAGATCGGTTTATATGACACCTATACCAGATTATGAACCGATTTGAATCATACTCCGCACAGTTGTTGGAAGTAATACCAAAACACTACGTGAAAAATTTTAGTTAAATCGGACGATAAATGCGCCCTCTAGAGGCTCAAGAAGTCAAGACCCAAGATCGGTTTATATGATAGCTATACCAGATTATGAATACTTGGCACAATTGTTGGATATCATAACAAAATACGTCGTGCAAAATTTCATTCCAATCGGATACGATTTGCGCCTTCTAGAGGTTCAAGAAGTCAAGACCCAAGATCGGTTTATATGGCAGCTATATCAAAACATGGACCGATATGGCCCATTTACAATACCAACCGACCTACACTAATAAGAAGAATTTGTGCAAAATTTCAAGCGGCTAGCTCTACTCCTTCGGAAGTTAGCGTGCTTTCGACAGGCAGACGGACGGACGGACGGACAGACGGACGGACATGGCCAGATCGACATAAAATTTCGCGACGATCAAGAATATACATACTTTATGGGGTCTCAGACGAATATTTCGAGTAGTTACAAATAGAATGACGAAATTAGTATACCCCCCATCTTATGGTGGAGGGTATAAAAATAAACCGATCTGAACTATATACAACACGGATGTCTATAAACCTAACATAAGTCACTGTGTGAAATTTCAGTGAAATCGGATTTTAAATGTGCCTTTTATGGGACCAAGACTTTAAATCGAGAAATAAGTCTATATGGCAGCTATATCCAAATCTGGACCGATCGGGGCCAAATTGAAGAAATATGTAACAGGGCCTAAGACAACTCACTGTCCCAAATTTAAGCAAAATCGGATAATAAATGTGGCTTTTGTGGGCCTAAGACCCTAAATTTAAGGATCGGTCTATATGGCAGATATATCCAAACCTGGACCGATCTGGGCCAAATTAACAAAAGATGTCGAAGGGCCTAACACAACTAACTGTCTCAAATTTCAGCAAAATCGGATAATAAATGTGGCTTTTATGGGTCTAAGACCCTAAATCGGAGGATCGGTCTATATGGCAGCTATATCCAAATTTGGACCGATCTGGGCCAAATTGATAAAGGATGCCGAAGAGCCTAACACAACTCACTACCCCAAATTTCAGCAAAATCGGATAATAAATGTGGCTTTTATCGGCCTAAGACCCTTAATCGGAGGATCGGTCTATATGACAGCTATATCTAAATCTTTACCGATCTGAGCCAAATTTAAGGAGGATGGCGAAGGGCCAAACACAACTCACTGTTCCAAATTTCAGCAAAATCGGATAATAAATGTGGCTTTTATGGGTCTAAGACCCTAAATCGGAGGATCGGTCTATATGGCAGCTATATCCAAATCTGGACCGATCTGAGCCAAATTGACGAAGGATGTCGAAGGGCCTAACACAACTCTCTGTCCCAAATTTCAGCAAAATCGGATTATAAATGTGGCTTTAATGGGCCTAAGTCCCCTAATCGGCCGATCGGTCTATATATCCGATATAGCCCATCTTCGAACTTAACCTGCTTATGGACAAAAAACCTGTGCAAAATTTCAGCTCAATATCTCTATTTTTAAAGACTGTAGCGTGATTTCAACAGACAGACGGACGGACGGCTTATATGGCAGCTATATCAGGTTATAAACCGATTCGAACCATACTTAGAACAGTTGTTGAAAGTGATACCAAACCACCACGTGCAAAATTTCAGTCAAATCGCTCACTCTAGAAGCTCAATAATTTAAGACCCAAGATAGGTTTAAATGGCAGCTACACAAAATTTATCGATTTGGCCCATTTACAATCCCAACCAACCTACACTAATAGAAAGTATTTACGCAAAATTTCAAGCTTTCGACAAACAGACGGACATGGCTAGATCGACTTAAAATGTCATGACGATCAAGAATAAATATATACTTTATGGAGTCTTAGACATATATTTCGAGATGTTACAAACAGAATGACTAAATTAGTATACCCCCATCTTATGGTGCAGGGTATAATTACTAATTATTCTTTGGAAAAGTTGCTCAGACTAACAAGCTAAGTATTAAATTTAAAGACATTTTTTGAATAATATTTTTTCTACAGATTAAAAATTTCAATAAAAATAATAAAACGATAATTAAGAAAAAATTCTATGGAATCATGAAACATTTTTGATAAATGTTTGGCTTTCGGAACAATTTTTATTAAAAGATTTTTTGGCAAAAAATTTAAACTTTCAGTAATTTTAGTTTTATCTTTTAAAAAAGTTACATTGCGATTCGGTTCAAAAAAAAAAATTGCGTTCGCTTTTAATGTCTAATTGCTTTTGATATATATGGCAATAATCCTACTTCTTTAAACAGCAGATGCTATTTCGTGCCAAAATCACTAAATCCAGCTTTCTTCGCTAAATGATCATAAAATATTAAGAAAATTATTTTTTCTTTTAGGGACATAGAAAATTGAAACATTTTTAAAATTCAAAATATTGAAAACCAGCAAGGAAGGGCAAAAGTCGGGAGGTGCTGAGTACAATGTGCAAGTACAATGTGGGAGCTATATCCAATTTTGATGGACCTCAACGGATGTTTTCAGATGAGTTATTAAACAATTCGTATGAAATTTCGATCAAATATGTTCAAACTATAATAACTACGGCTGACAAATGACAACATTATTGCAAATCTGTACCGATTTTGAGCAAACTTCTCAAATATTGTGGTAGTCGTAGAGGAAAGCGTTGTGCATAATTTTGGCAACTTGATCAATAAATGCACTTGCAGTGGCTCTTGGAGTCAAAATCGGGCGATATACATATATGACAGCTATATCTAAATCTACACCGATTTCTATGAAATTCACCAGTAATGTCGAGAGAGAGATATGTATAGGAGCTATATCCAAATCTGAACCAATTTTTTCCAATTTCAAAAGGCTTCGTCTCTAGGCCGAAAAACATGCCTGTATCAAATTTTAAGACGATCGGATGAAAACTGCGACCTGTACTTTGTACACAAATTATCTTAGCCAGAAGGACAGACAGACGGACATAGCTAAATCGAATCAGAAAGTGATTCGGAGTCGATCGGAATAGTTATCAACGTATCTATCTCTCTTTCTTCTGGGTGTTACAAACAAATGCACTAAGCTTTAATACCCTGTACCACAGTAGTAGTATAGGGTATTAAAATAAATAAACTTGAGCTGGAAGAAGTTTCTTTAATTTGCAGAGCAGTCCTTTGTGATAAACTTTGTCAAAAGCTTGTTGGACATCTAAACATACAGCAGAGCAATACAATTGTAGCTGGAGTGCGGTGGATATAGTTTTTACAATTCGGTGACATTGTTCAGGTGTCGCGTGCTTCTGTCGAAATCCGAACTGGTATTCTTAAATAATGTTATGTTCTTCCAATACTGGTAGCAAGCGTTGTATAAAAATCCTTTCAAAAATTTTCCAAAATGCAGCGAGTAGACTTATTGGACTATATGAGCTTATGTTGTTTTCCGGTTTATTTGATTAATGTATCATTCCAATTTCGGCACATTTCCATTGGGTTGGGATATGTTGTAATCTTAGTATAGAGTTAACAAGTAAGAGCGTGCTAAGTTCGGCCGGGCCGAATCTTATATACCCTCCACCATTGATCTCATTTGTCGAGTTCTATGTGCGGTATCTCTTTTTAGACAAACATAGAATATTGAATAAGAACTGTTATCCTATTGGAGCTATATCAAGTTATAGACCGATTCGGACCATAATTGAATGCTGATTGACATTGTAGAAGTCATTGTCTAATATTTTAGTTCATTCGGATAAGAATTGCGCCTTGTAAGGGCTCAAGAAGCAAAATCGGGAGATAGGTTTATATGGGAGCTGTATCAAGCTATTGATCGATTCAGACCATACTAGACACGTATGTTGAAGGTCATGAGAGAAGGCCTTGTACAAAATTTCAGCCAAATCGGATGAGAATTGGGCCAAGATCTCAGATCGGTTTATATGGCAGCTATATCAGGTTCTATATCGATTTACGCCATACTTAGCACAGTTATTGGAAGTCATAACAAAACACCTCATGCAAAATTTCAGCCAAATCAGATGAGAATTGCGCCATCACTTGGCTCAAGAAGTCAAGATCCAAGATCGGTTTATATGGCAGCTATATCAGGTTATGAACCGATTTAAACCATACTTAGCACAATTGTTGGATATCATAACAAAATACGTCGTGCAAGATTTCATTCCAATCGGATAAGAATTGCGCACTCTAGAGGCTCAAGAAGTCAAGACCCAAGATCGGTTTATATGGCAGCTATATCAGGTTATGGACCGATTTAAACCATACTTAGCACAATTGTTGGATATCATAACAAAATACGTCGTGCAAGATTTCATTCCAATCGGATAAGAATTGCGCACTCTAGAGGCTCAAGAAGTCAAGACCCAAGATCGGTTTATATGGCAGCTATATCAAAACATGGACTGATATGGCCCATTTACAATACCTACCGATCTATACTAAAAAGAAGTATTTGTGCAAAATTTCAGGCAGCTAGCTTTACTCCTTCGGAAGTTAGCGTGCATTCGACAGACAGACGGACGGACGGACGGACAGACGGACGGACATTGCTAGATCGACATAAAATTTCGCGACGATCAAGAATATATATACTTTATGGGGTCTCAGACGAATATTTCGAGTAGTTACAAACAGAATGACGAAATTAGTATACCCCCCATCCTATGGTGGAGGGTATAAAAATTAGTGTGAAGAAAATTATGGCTTAAAATGGAAGGTCTTTAACTACTTTGGAGTTAATTTTGTCATATCCGGGTGCTTTTGTTGAGTTTAGTTTTTGCATTTCGTTTGCAACTTCCCTTGGAGATATATGTTTAATAGGTCTGTCCATTTCACAGGCCACATTTAGAAATTGTATTACTTCTGTTTCTTGGCAAGAGAATGTAAATGGTTTAAATGTATTGGTTAAATGAGTGGCAAATGATGAGGCTTTCTGCGAATCTGTGCAACACCATGTATTATTGAGTCGTTTAGTTTAGCAGGTCTTTTGCTTTCCATAGATCGTAATCAGAATTTTTGATGAGTATATTAGGTTTTGCAGATATCTAGCTATTTCTTGGTTTTTTCAAATTCGATTTTTTTCCGAAACAGTTTTTGTGGCGCAGTTTAAATTTCCTTTATCAGTTGAATTCCTGGTCCTTTGCCATAAACGACGAAGTCTTCTCTTATTGGGAATCAATCGCCTCATTTCAGCAGAAACTTGCACTTGGGAGTCGTTACGATTATATGGCGTTGCCATTGGGGTTGAGAATGCAGCAGCTTCATGGATAGAAGCCGTGAAAATTTCTACAGCGTCGCACAGTGGGCCAAATGGCAAAAAAATTGGAAATAAGTCTACAACTTTTTATCTGTTGATTTTAGCCATACAAAATGTTCTAGACATTTGTAGAGGAGGACATAGGCTTTCAGAAAAGTGCTGTTGTTGGTCCATATCTTTAATACAGGGTGAGCTACAGGGTGTCAAAGTTGACCACTTTTGACTTCTCCAAGCTTCTGGGGGCCATAACTTTTGATCTACTCAACCGATTTACATGATTTAGGACTCTAGAGAAAGAGCTTGACAAGATCTAAAAAACTTATGCATAAAGTACCATGCCATCGTGTACTGTTAAGGAGTTATGAATTGTTTAATTTTAAAATATGAAAATTTGGCCTTGGTTTTTTTCAGTGTTTTTTAAATAACTCCGTCAATTTTAAAGCTATAAACTTCATACTTCACACAAATTATGCCAGCATATGTGTGCATAAAATACAAAAGGAATCACGTGAATATCTTTGGCGGTTTAAAAATGGCATCGTTTTCAATATGAAAAATATTTTTTTTGTCAAAAAATTGCAAAATTTTTCAAAAAAGATACTCCCATTTCCTTTAAGTTTTCGCAAACTTTGGCCGTCAAAGCATTATCATTTCTTTCCATTTTCACAAAGTCGAGGTATTAAGAAAAGTTTTAAGTGCTAATTTGGCTAATTTCGATATCAAACAACACCGTTATCTTAAGACCAAAATGGCCAATTTTTTTACTAAACTTCAAAAGTTTCTCACTGGAAAAAAAGTTCCACGGGGATTTTTTCGCTTTTTTTGAACTTAAATGAAAGCTTAAAATGTTCCCAACATTTTAAGGTATGTCTCGCCATATCCTAGCCATAAATGAGATCGTAGCGATCAAAATACTGAAAAAAGTCAATTTTCAAGTAGTGCTATATTCATTGCTAAAAAACAAGTATTACGTCACATTTTATTGCAAAGATGTTAAATAAACTTTTATTTGGTAACACTTCTTCTACAAAACACAAAAAGAATCATGGAAATATCTCTATTCTATTCCATTTTATGGAACCGGCAATAAAAAAGTCAATTTTTCAAAAAAGTCGAATTTCCCAAATTTTGTTTTTGTTGTCCTAATTGCACATGACACACTATAGCCATATTTACGCAACATACCTTATCGTAAAGGAAATTTTCATACCTTTCCAACGATGTATAAAACATTTCTCAACTCGGATTCTATCTACTCTAAAATTCATTTACACTTCATTAAACTCTATATAAAAATGTCTATTTGTGAAATGGAACCTTATATGGGGCCTACACTAAAACATTGATAGATTTGCCCAGGGTTTACAATACAAATGTGTTAGAATAAAAAAAGGTCTCCTGCCAAAGTTTAAAAAAATTGGAATAAAAATATGTGTTTTAGAGCGAAAACACTTCGCATCGGCGTGCGTTTGTATAGTACCTACATCTATTTTTAATGTAAGCTGATGATTTTTGAATAAAAAGTAACCTAGAAATATACCTGCATATATATATATATTTGTGTTAAGATTTGATGCAGACAAATGTTACCTGTTTCGCTATGTCGAATTCCCAGGAAATCCACCGTATCAATGAATGTGAAAAAACCTACCCATAAAAAATTCATTGTCATTTTTTTTAACCAAATTCGAGTCCAGGTAAATAATTATAGAAGAGTAAGTAAAAAGAGGCACTTTGGACCCCTTTTTACGATTGCGTCTGATACCTGAAATGGGTCATTAATTGTGAATATATTGCATAAATATTTGAACAAAATCCAAATTTTCTTCATTATATTTTGTAGAGGCGTAAAGGACATTTATAAGTTATGGAAGTCATACTGAAGTATTCCACTCTTTCGAAAATTGTATGGGACATCAAAAATGATTCCAAATCATACACGGAGTCATTTAAGGAACTTGTTTACACTTTGGACCACATATATGGAATAAGGCTAAATAAAGACGCTTTAGACAAACTTGAAAAATTCTACAAATCATTTGAGAGAAGGTTGCCAGAATGTTCATTCGCAAAAATCAAGTTTTTCAAAATGTATGAGAAGTGGCTGAAATCGGATCTACTTATTGAAATTAAACCGCTGATTCCCGGCCGGCCTAGCAAAGCATACGACGAAGTTACGGAGAAAACCAAAAAGAAAAAACAAGAGGAACTATTGGCGGCACATCCGCCAAATTTAATAAAAGATACGTTCAAAACAGCATTGTTAAAAACACAACCAAAAAATGTTGGACGAATTGTCGATGTTTTACCATTAGCATCTCCGAAAAGGGTAAAGAGAATGGTAGAAAGTATTCCAACTCCAAAATCGACTACAGAATTCACGGAGGAAGATGCACTGGCCCTGATTTTGAACCTAGGCCTCTCAAGAAACAAATACTCAACAATGAGGAAGGCTCTTCGTGAAAAAGGATGGGGTTGTTTACCCTCAAAACATAAATTGTACAACACCAGGACGAAAATGGTGCCATCAAATATATACGTGGACGAATTAAAAGCAAGAGTGAAACTTGCTGATCTTGTTGAAAATACAGCTGTTAGAATTATTTCTAATTTTACTGAAGAACAGTTGAACACATGTAATAATTCCGAAGTGGTTTTGATCAGCAAATGGGGTTGTGATGGATCATCTGGATTTTCCGAATATAAGCAACAAACAGAAATAGATACCAACTTCGCATCAATTTTCATGGCATCATTAGTACCATTGAGAATGAGATTGTACAAGGACCAATCTTCATCATCGAAAGAAAATGCATTTCAAGATATATGGATAAATAGAACACCTGGGTCAAAATATTTATGTCGCCCAATTCGGTTTGAGTATACAAAGGAAGACCGGAACACAACACGATCTTTGGTGAACGAAATAAAGGAAGAAATTGCTGCATTACCCATGATTGTTATAAACCAATTGGGAAGAAATATAAAAGTTTCGTTTCAACTACAACTCACTATGATCGATGGAAAGGTGGCAAACGCATTAACTGGCGTTATGTCCAATTGGAGATGCAATATTTGTGGCAAGAAGAATGGGCAATTCGAGGACAAGTCTGATGAAAATTTAGTAAACGAAAATGCGCTCAATTTCGGTATTTCGCCCCTGCACTGTAGAATTCGATTCATGGAGTATTGTTTGCATTTATCGTATGACCTTAAATATCGGACTAGCCCTGGAAACCGCGATGTCTCTGCTAGAAACAACCAAGATCTTCACAAAATGAGGCAGGAAGAGAAGAATCGAATCCAGTTGGAGTTTAAACAAAAGGGACTTATAATAGATAAACCTCTTTACGGATACGGAAGCACAAATGATGGCAACTCGGCAAGGCGGTTTTTTGAGGACCCCGTATCGACATCTAAAATAACCGGTCTTGATGAACACTTGCTAAGACGATTCAAAGTGATTTTGGCTGTAATCAATAGCAAAAAGATGATAAATTCAACCAAATTTGAAGCTTATAGTAATGACACAAAAAACATTTTATCTGATTTATATTCGTGGAAAGCTTTAACACCGACAGTACATAAAGTCTTACATCATGGCAAGGAAATTGTGGAATACAACATACTTCCGTTAGGAGAACTTACAGAAGAAGCTCAGGAATCCCGTAATAGAGATGTTAAACAGTTCCGGCTTTTCAATACCCGAAAGAGCACCAAATTTAACCAAAATTATGATTTACTTCAATATTTATTGTTATCGTCTGATCCGGTACTATACAGCATCAGAACTAAATGGCTACCAAAAATATGTGACGATATAGATAAGGACGATCCCGATGCCATTCAAATTAAAGAGCTTTTAAATTTTGATACCTTAGATTATTTGGTAGAGAATAAAATCAAATAATACAAAACTAAAATGCTTTTTTATTTTGGGAGTAGCTAATATACATATAAACGCACGGCGATGCGAAGTGTTTTCGCTCTAAAACACATATTTTTATTCCAATTTTTTTAAACTTTGGCAGGAGACCTTTTTTTATTCTAACACATTTGTATTGTAAACCCTGGGCAAATCTATCAATGTTTTAGTGTAGGCCCCATATAAGGTTCCATTTCACAAATAGACATTTTTATATAGAGTTTAATGAAGTGTAAATGAATTTTAGAGTAGATAGAATCCGAGTTGAGAAATGTTTTATACATCGTTGGAAAGGTATGAAAATTTCCTTTACGATAAGGTATGTTGCGTAAATATGGCTATAGTGTGTCATGTGCAATTAGGACAACAAAAACAAAATTTGGGAAATTCGACTTTTTTGAAAAATTGACTTTTTTATTGCCGGTTCCATAAAATGGAATAGAATAGAGATATTTCCATGATTCTTTTTGTGTTTTGTAGAAGAAGTGTTACCAAATAAAAGTTTATTTAACATCTTTGCAATAAAATGTGACGTAATACTTGTTTTTTAGCAATGAATATAGCACTACTTGAAAATTGACTTTTTTCAGTATTTTGATCGCTACGATCTCATTTATGGCTAGGATATGGCGAGACATACCTTAAAATGTTGGGAACATTTTAAGCTTTCATTTAAGTTCAAAAAAAGCGAAAAAATCCCCGTGGAACTTTTTTTCCAGTGAGAAACTTTTGAAGTTTAGTAAAAAAATTGGCCATTTTGGTCTTAAGATAACGGTGTTGTTTGATATCGAAATTAGCCAAATTAGCACTTAAAACTTTTCTTAATACCTCGACTTTGTGAAAATGGAAAGAAATGATAATGCTTTGACGGCCAAAGTTTGCGAAAACTTAAAGGAAATGGGAGTATCTTTTTTGAAAAATTTTGCAATTTTTTGACAAAAAAAATATTTTTCATATTGAAAACGATGCCATTTTTAAACCGCCAAAGATATTCACGTGATTCCTTTTGTATTTTATGCACACATATGCTGGCATAATTTGTGTGAAGTATGAAGTTTATAGCTTTAAAATTGACGGAGTTATTTAAAAAACACTGAAAAAAACCAAGGCCAAATTTTCATATTTTAAAATTAAACAATTCATAACTCCTTAACAGTACACGATGGCATGGTACTTTATGCATAAGTTTTTTAGATCTTGTCAAGCTCTTTCTCTAGAGTCCTAAATCATGTAAATCGGTTGAGTAGATCAAAAGTTATGGCCCCCAGAAGCTTGGAGAAGTCAAAAGTGGTCAACTTTGACACCCTGTAGCTCACCCTGTATTAAAGATATGGACCAACAACAGCACTTTTCTGAAAGCCTATGTCCTCCTCTACAAATGTCTAGAACATTTTGTATGGCTAAAATCAACAGATAAAAAGTTGTAGACTTATTTCCAATTTTTTTGCCATTTGGCCCACTGTGCGTCGTCTAAGTCATCTCCGGATTTTATTTGCAAATTAAGGTCAAGACTTTGATCTAATATGCTCTTAGAAGAGTCTAAATTGTTCTTGGGAGAGAACTTGGAAACTTTTTTTAGAACTAGGTTAAGTGTGGTACTGAAGTTAATTATCAAGAGCGTGTGATCTGAATTCAAGTCATCATTATTTACTATATCTACCATATTTGTAAGAATTCTCGAAATGACAGCGAAATCTAGTAGGTCCGGTAGTTTGTTTTGACCAATAAGTTGGCCATCCACCTGATAAAACTTTATAATTGTTTTTGAAGGTGCAATCATATGTATTTTCCACCTTTAGGATTCGCAAGTCTTGAACCCCACCTAGGGTGGTTAGCATTGTTTCCTCAGCTACAATGAAACGGGATCCAATTTTCTTAAAAAAGGAATCATAATCTTCAAAAGATACATTGTGTCTCGGTGGAAAATAAATAGAGTAAATTGCGATGTGCTGGTTGTTGTATGTATTTCAATCTAATAACTGCTGCCTGAAGAAAAGATTTTTCGACAAATTCTGCTACTTCGTATTTAATTGTAGATTTTATGAAGATTCCTGAACCTGCATAAGCGGGTGATTAGCGTCTGTATAGTCGTATCCTCGTATTCTGGCTTGAGATTTATTTGTTTCGTGAGTTTCGGAGATTAGGAATCCATCAATATGTTTTGACTTAAAAATAAAAATAATAATAATAATCACGACATTTTATGCCGATCTAGCCATGTCCGTCCATCTGTCCGTCCGTCCGTCCGTCCGTCCGTCCGTCTGTCTGTCGAAAGCACGCTAACTTCCGAAGGAGTAAAGCTAGCCGCTTGAAATTTTGCACAAATACTTCTTATTAGTGTAGGTCAGTTGGTATTGTAAATGGGCCATATCGGTCCATGTTTTGATATAGCTGCCATATAAACCGATCTTGGGTCTTGACTTCTTGAGCCTCTAGAGTGCGCAATTCTTATCCGATTGGGATGAAATTTTCCACGACGTGTTTTGTTATGATATCCAACAACTGTGCCAAGTATGGTTCAAATCGGTTCATAACCTGATATAGCTGCCATATAAACCGATCTTGGGTCTTGATTTCTTGAGCCTCTAGAGTGCGCAATTCTTATCCGATTGGAATGAAATTTTGCACGAAGTGTTTTGTTATGATATCCAACAACTGTGCCAAGTATGGTTTAAATCGGTTCATAACCTGATATACCTGCCATATCAACCGATCTTGGGTCTTGACTTCTTGAGCCTCTAGAGTGCGCAATTCTTATCCGATTTGAATGAAATTTTGCACGACATGTTTGGCTACGATATCCAATAACTGTGCCAAGTATGATTCACATCGGTCCATAACCTGATATAGCTGCAATATAAACCGATCTTGGGTCTTGACTTCTTGAGCCTCTAGAGGTCGCAATTCTTATCCGATTGGAATGAAATTTTGCACGACGTGTTTTGTTATGACTTCCAATAACTGTGTCAAGTGTGGTTCAAATCGGTCCATAACCTGATATAGCTGCCATATAAACCGATCTTGGGTCTTGATTTCTTGAGCCTCTAGAGTGCGCAATTCTTATCCGATTGGAATGAAATTTTGCACGACGTGTTTCGTTATTATATCCAACAATTGTGCCAAGTATGGTTCAAATCGGTTCATAACCTGATATAGCTGCCATATAAACCGACCTGGGGTCTTGACTTCTTGAGCCTCTAGAGTGCGCAATTCCTATCCGATTGGATTGAAATTTTGCATGACGTGTTTTGTTATGATATCCAACAACTGTGCCAAGTATGGTTTAAATCGGTCCATAACCTTATATAGCTGCAATATAAACCGATCTTGGGTCTTGACTTCTTGGGCCTCTAGAGAGCGCAATTCTTATCCGATTTGACTCAAATTTTGTACGACGAATCCTCTTATGACCATCAACATACGTGTTTATTATGGTCTGAATCGGTCTATAGCCCGATACAGCTCCCATATAAATCGATCTCTCTATTTTACTTTTTGAGCCCCCAAAGGGCGCAATTCTTATTCGAATTGGCTGACATATTACACAGGTCTCCAATATATAATTTAATTGTGGTCTAAACCGGATCATATCTTGATATCGCTCTAATAGCCGATTTTTCTTTCTTTCTTTTCTTATATCACTTTTTGCCTAAGAAGAGATGCCGGGAAAAGAACTGACAAATGCGCTCCATGGTGGAGGGTATATAAGATTCGGCCCGGCCTAACATAGCACGCTTTTACTTGTTCAAGATTGGGAAGACTATGATAGGCAGAAATTCTCATTTTGAGACATCAGGCCGTGTAGTGGCAGGTGACTCAATAGCGCCCAACGAACAGGCTGACAACGAGACAATCACGGCCTCTCTCAATATTGGAAAGACTGGGATAAGCAAAGATCCTAAAACAAAAATATCAGACAGTGCAGTGCCGAGAGACAGAGCACAACCAAAGAAACAGGTACCCGACAACGGAACCAACACCAACTTCAAGATTCGGAATACTGGTATAGGTAAATATCCTAATATTGAAACATTAGGCAGCGCAGGGAAACGAGTCCCAATGCATCCTAACGAACAAGGAACCGATGATGGTACCATCACCTACTCCCAAGAAGCCCATTTGCTTAAGATTTGGAAGACTAAGATAGGCAAAGATCCTCGTATTGAAACAATAGGCAGTACAGGGAATGATCTCAATACAACCTAACGAATAGGGATCCGACGATACAACCATTACCGACTTTATAAGGAGCCGGAAGACTAGTATAGGCAAAGAACCTAATACGATGACATCAGGCAGTGCAGTGACTGGAAAGTCAATGCAGTCTACAAACCAGGGAGCAGACGATGAGATCATAATGAACTCCCACGGTGCCCATTTACTGGAGGACCAATGATAAAGGTTATCCGGGTAAACCTCCACCGTAGCGAGACTGTTACATACGCTCTGATGGAGAAAATCAACAAGGGCATTTATATTGCCTTAATTCATGGACGACCCGGAACAAAGTTTCTTGACTGAACCAAATAAACTACCAATTATTCTACGGTAGCACTGGTACTAGGCCGAGGAGTTGCGTTATTTCTCATAAAAAATTTGAATTATGTATTTTCCCCAGAGTTGTCAACGTCGGATGCAACAGTGGTGAGACAGGGAGACGGTGGAGCATGCCTGGCATCACTTTATCTGCCTTTCGACTCTCCGACACCGCCACCAATGTCGGAGCTGCAACGGCTGGTGAGGAAAGCAAAACAGAAAGGAAATGAGGTACTATTAGGGTGCGATGCGAACTCTCATCATATTTCGTGGGGTAGTACCAACACTAATAAGCGGGTCCAAGTCCTGGCAGAGTTCTTGAATACTAACGATCTAATAGCACCTAATATTGGTAACACCGCTATCTTTGTTAATAGGATTAGGGAGGATATATTAGATGTGACGATATGTTCGAAAAATCTAGTCGATGAGGTTCAGGATTGGAGGGTCTCCATGGAACACTCTTAATCTGCCCATCGCTACATTAGGTTTAGAATAGCACGGTCAACGCCGAATCCGATAAGCTTCCGGAATAAGTTGAAAACCAACTGGGCAAAATTCGGAAGGCTACTCAGAAGTAGACTTGAGCAAGATAATTTAGATTGTCCAAGCACAGAACACATTGACGAGAATGTCAATAGGATAACGACTGCACTGGTGTGGTCTTTCGAAGATAGTTGTCCTCTTCGGGAAAGGAAACCAGCCCAAGAAAACAGCAAACCCTATGTGCGAATTATGCGTTAGGCACAAATGTTTCCTTTTTTTACTCACAGTAATATTTCCTTTTGTTTAGAACGTTTAATCTGCCCATCGCTACATTAGGTTTAGAATAGCACGGTCAACGCCGAATCCGATAAGCTTCCGGAATAAGTTGAAAACCAACTGGGCAAAATTCGGAAGGCTACTCAGAAGTAGACTTGAGCAAGATAATTTAGATTGTCCAAGCACAGAACACATTGACGAGAATGTCAATAGGATAACGACTGCACTGGTGTGGTCTTTCGAAGATAGTTGTCCTCTTCGGGAAAGGAAACCAGCCCAAGAAAACAGCAAACCCTATGTGCGAATTATGCGTTAGGCACAAATGTTTCCTTTTTTTACTCACAGTAATATTTCCTTTTGTTTAGAACGTTTTTTGATTTTTTGTCAGTCAAAAATTGCGTAGAGGACCTCTGTACACTACCATGTTATGAATGCGACTCTACCACAATATCTAAGAATTTTGGTCGAAATCGGTTTAGATTAACATATAGCTATATATGTTCGTCAGATTTTGGATTAATTTGCAATAATGCTGTCATTTGTCAACCGTAGTTATTACAGTTTGAATAAGTTAATGGCACACCGCACAGCCACCCATCATTGCTCCCACTTTATATGTGACTAGCTGACCCGGGCCCGCTCCGCTGCGCCTTCTTTCACTTCATATGGAACAAAAATTTCCTTGGAATATTTATTTTCGACAATTAAAGATCTTTTAGTGAAATACCATGCTTACTTGACTAACAGTTTAACAATATAAGTGCCTTTATCTGAATCCTATATGATCTTTATTAGTCTACGTATTTAAGTTTGGATGTAAGGTATACTCCATTCTTAACATATTTCATTTCAGCCCGATATTCTCATGATGTCTGATTTAGTGGTGTTTTCGGGAGAGAGGTGGTCCCCCAGATACTTGGCCATGAAAAAATTTCAACATCATTCTCTTCTCTCAAATACCATTTATTTAAACCCCATATTGCCATTGGCTTAAGAGGAGTTTAAAGGATGAGGCGTCCCCCAAACACATAGCCCCAAAATAGGTTATCAAATTCGTTTTCTAATCTCAAATACCTTCCATTTGAGCCACATATTGACATGGTCGAAATATTTTTTCCCTTTGGTGGTGTTTTGGGAAAGGGGTGATGTCCTAAATACATGGACCTACATTTGGATATCAAACTAGTATTCTACTCCCAAATACTTTTATTTGAGCCCCATATTGCGATGGTCACTAAAAAATTGCTATTTGTGGGGTATTTTGGGAAAGGGGTAGACCCCCAGAAAATTGGTCCCGTAAATAGGTCTCAATTCTTGCTCTACACCCCAATACCTTTCATTTAAGCTCCACATTGACATGGTCGGTAAATATGCCCGATTTAGGGATGTTTTGGTGATTGGGGTGGTCCCCCAAACACTAAGCCAGGAAAATATATCAGCAACGTGCTCTATTCTCATATGTCTATATATCATTTATATGAACCCCATATTGCCGTTGGCCTCAAAATTGAATATCAAATTCGTTTTCTAATATCATTTAAACTCCTTATTGCAAAAGTCAGCAAATATGTCCGGTTTGGGGTTTTGGCCCTAAAAACTATGAATATTTAGTTCCACCCTCTTTAAGACCCAAATTGTCTTGGTGAGCAAATACGTCCTATTTGGGATTGTTATGGTGGTGGGACGTTCTCCAGACAGTTGGTCCCTAATGTTGATATCAGATACGTGGTCTACTCCCAAATACCTTTAATTTGAGCCCCATAATTCCATAGTCGGCAAACGTGACCGGCTTGCGGGATGTTTTGGGGGATGGGCGGCCACTCAGTGAGTTGGCCTTGAAAATATATATCGGATTCGTGTTCCACTCTAAAAACCCTCTTATTTGAGCCTCATATTGCCAAAGTCAGCTAATACTTACTTTTTGGGTGGTGTTGTGGGGTGGCCCCACAGACATTTTTCCCAAATATTCATATCAGATTCGTGCTTTACTCCTAATGACCTTTCATTTGAGCCCCATATGGCTATGGTCGTAAATTTATCCCCTTTGGGGCATGCTTTTGGGGAGAGGCGGCCCCCCAAACATTTGGTCTCATATTTGGATATCATTTTATAATTCTACACTCAAATACTTTTTATTTAAGCCCCATATTCCCATGGTCAGTAAATAAGTCCAAACAGGGTGTTTTGGGGAAGGGGTCCACCCCTCAGAAATGTGGTCCCACATTTGGATATCAGATTCGTATTCTATTCGCAAATACCTTTCATTTGAGTCCCATATTGCCATGATCGGTAAATATGTTCGATTTAGGGGTGTTTTGGGGGTGGGGTGGCCCCATAAACACTTTCCCCGAAAATTGATATCAGATTTGTGCTTTACTCCCAAAGACCTTTCATTTGAGCCCCATGAGGCTATGGTCGTAAATGTGTCCACTTGGGGGTGGTTTTTGGGGAGAAGCGGCCCCCAAACACTTGGTCTCATATTTTGATATCAGATTCTAATTCTACACTCAAATACCTTTTATTTAAGCCCCATACTCCCACGGTCAGTAAATAGGTCCTGTTTGGGGGGTGTTTTGGGGAAGGGATGGACCCCCAGAAACGTGGTCCCACATTTGGATATCAGATTCGTAATCTATTGGGAAATACCTTTCATTTGAGTCCTATATTACCATGGTCGGCAAATATGTCCGGGGTGTTTGGGGCTTGGGGTGGTCCCCTAGCACTTGGTCCGACAATTGGATATCAGATACGTTTTCTTATCCTAAATACATTTCATTTGAGTCCCATATTGTCGTGATTGGTCTAAATATATGTTTGGCAGGTTTTAGGGTGGGGCAGCCCCATCCGAAATTTGGATACCAAATTTTTATTTTTAAGGTACTATATGAGAGCACACAAAATTTCGCTTAAATCGCAGCACCCACATCCGAGAGGTGGCGTTTCTGAAAATTAGGGTAAGGGGATGTCATATAAAAAGTTCTGGGGACTTTACTTCTTGAGCTTCTAGAGAGCGCAATTCCTATCCGATTTGGCTGAAATTTTGCATGACATATTTAATTCTTACCTTTAACAACTGTTTGAAACAAGGTTCAAACCGGTTCATAACCTCATATAGCTGCCATATAAACCGATAAACCAGAGGGCGCAATTCTTTTTCGAATTGGCTGACATTTTACACAGGTCTCCAACATATAATTTAATTGTGGTCCAAACCGGACCATATCTTGATATCGCTCTAATTGCAGAGTAAATCTTTTCTTATATCCAGTTTTGCCTTAGAAGAGATGCCGGGAAAAGAACTCTACAAACGCGATCCATGGTGGAGGGTATATAAGATTCGGCCCGGCCGAACTTAGCACGCTTTTACTTGTTATATATAAAATTTGCCCATACTCTGCGATTCAAAGTGTGATTGCAGTGCAAATACCGAGTAGTATCTGATCTCCGCCTGCAGAACCGAAAACAGATCTCAGTCCCCAGCTCCTCAATGTAGACCTCCAGGCCCTCTCTTTGATTCGTCTGTTAAACGTGAACTTTCAGATGTCAATACCAGAACTCCGCCGATGCAAGACTATGCCGCGGGCAGTAGTGCATCGCACTCAACCTCAAGTGTCGTCTCAGATATCTTATCGGAAACCTCTCCCATTTCTTCCAGGTTTCCTATCCTCGCCTCGATTGGCACGTGATGTTGTGACCTGCACTTATCCTAACTTGACGAAATCTCAAAACAGGTTTGTTTGACAGTTTTATAAAGAAAATCTGTCGAATAAACCTATTTCAAATCTACGCTACGTTTTTTGAATACCGGTGTTAAAGTCTTAATCATCACATAGGATCATATCCTTCTATAACAATTTTAAAAACTTGTTTTTGAGGCTTTCATTTCCTAAGAAAACACTTAATCTAGCATATAGAAACAACACTGTTAAATTACAACCAGTAAGGAAAGACAAAAGTCGGGCAGTGCCGACTATATATTATCCTGCACCTACCCTATAAGTACCAATTGGGAGCTATATCTAATTCTGAACTAATTTTTATGGACCTCGGGGGAGGTTTTTTAGTTATAATATTCGCATAAAATTTCGAGCTTTATATTCAAACTGTAACAACTACAGTTGCCAAATGACAACATTGTATTGAGAATCATATGAAAATCCTTCCTGCTGAATTTCGAGAGAATCGGTTAACAAATGAACACACTATTGCTATTAGTATAAATCGGCCGAAAATATATATGGGAGCTATATCCAAATCTGAACCGATTTGCCTGTGCCAAATTTGAAGTTGATTGGATGAAAATTGCGACCTGTACTTTGAGCATAAATTAACATGGACAACCGGATAGGACATAGCTAAATCGAATCAAAAGTGGTTCTGAGTCGATCGGGTGTGTTCAAACAAGGGCACTAAGTTATAATACCCTGTGCTAAAGTAGTGATGAAGGGTGTTAAAATTGTTTTTGGTAAACATAGATGCTTTAATTATCCTTTCCCACATAATTTCTTTCACTGCATTAACCTAGTGGCCCAACGACATACAGCGAACAGTCGACTGCCAGTAAATGAATGGGAGGAAATTATAACTGGAAATTATGAACGTAATTCGAAATATTTTCTCTCTAAGAATTCTGGCGAAGAACTACATTTGAACGCCTCAAATACTTGCGAGGTAATTGGTTGTCGTCACAGTTACAGTCACTGCCACCGACATACCGCCGTTTCTGCTACTGTTGCTGCCGGTGCCATAGCCACTGTTGCCTCTTGGAACTTTACTAACGACATTGTGGCTTCCACTTTCAAAGCTGTTGGAGGTGCCGGCTGCATGGTTGCCTTGCCTGTCTGTCTGTTTCGTTGACTGATACCACTGACGTTGATGTTGTTGTTTTCTTGTCCTCCTCCTCCTCCTCATCTTTCTCCTTGAGGTTATGCTTGTTGTTGTTATTGGAATAATAACTGTAATCATGTTGTCATTGTCTTAGGCAGAGCCATTGAGGTCTGGATATGAAGGGCGAGAGAAAAACGAAAACAAGGAAAAAAGAAAACAAGTAAAAGCGTGCTAAGTTCGGCCGGGCCGAATCTTATATACCCTCCACCATGGATCGCATTTGTCGAGTTGTTTTCGCGGCATCCCTTCTTAGGCTAAAAGGGATATAAGAAAAGAGTTGCTCTGCTATTAAAACGATATCAAGATATGGTCCGGTTCGGACCACAATTAAATTATATGTTGGAGACCTGTGTAAAATTTCAGCCAATTCGTATAAGAATTGCGCCCATTGGGGCTCACGAAGTAAAATAGAGAGAACGATTTATATGGGATCTGTATCGGGCTATAGACCGATGCAGACCATAATAAACACGTTTGTTGATGGTCATGAGAGGATCCATCTTACAAAATTTCAGGCATATCGGATAATAATTGCGACCTCTAGGGGTCAAGAAGTCAAGATCCCAGATCGGTTTATATGGCAGCTATTTCAGGTTATGAACCGATTTGAACCTTATTTGACACAGTTGTTGAAAGTAAAAATAAAATACGTCATGCAAAATTTCAGCCAAATTGGATAGGAATTGCGCCCTCTAGAAGCTCAAGAAGTCAAATCCCCAGATCTGTTTATATGACAGCTATATCAGGTTATGGACCGATTTCAACCATACTTGGCACACTTGTTGGGTATCATAACGAAATACTTAGTGCAAAAATTCATTCAAATCGGATAAGAATTGTGCCCTCTAGAGGCTCAAGAAATCAAGACCCAAGATCGGTTTATTTGGCAGCTATATCAGGTTATGGACCGATTTGAACCATACTTGGCACAGTTGTTGGATATCATAACAAAACACGTCGTGCAAAATTTCATTCTGATCGGATAAGAATTGCGCACGCTAGAGGCTCAAGAAGTCAAGACCCAATATCGGTTTATATGGCAGCTATATCAGGTTATGAACCGATTTGAACCATACTTGGCACAGTTGTTGGATATCATAGCAAAACACGACATGCAAAATTTCATCCCAATCGGATAGGAATTGCGCACACTAGAGGCTCAAGAAGTCAAGACCCAAGATCGGTTTATGTGACAGCTTTATCAGGTTATGGACCGATTTAAACCATACTTGACACAGTTGTTGGGTATCATAACAAAACATCGTAAACTATGATCAAAACTCCGAAGAGGAACAAAACGTGAATGTAAATGCTCATCAATATGTAACAGATGAAGAGGAACTAGAAAGGGAAACTAATTGGATCGTCCAGAGGTCAAAAAAGAACAGATCAACTGCTAACAAAGTCAACCAAGACCAAGGTAATAAACAATACAACCCACCTAAAACTAATAGTGAAAACA
This sequence comes from Stomoxys calcitrans, assembly GCF_963082655.1. NCBI lineage: Eukaryota > Metazoa > Arthropoda > Insecta > Diptera > Muscidae > Stomoxys > Stomoxys calcitrans. The sequence goes on from NC_081552.1 coordinate 61,800,820, forward strand.
ACAATATAAATAAACAAAACGCAGTGAAACAAGGATGGGTTGATAAACCTCCTCCAATTAATGTTGTAGGAGTAACTAGCTATGAAGGAATAAAAAACATTCTAAAATCTGCAAATGTCCAAAATGTTACTATTACTTCTTTGAACAATAATGTGTGGAAAATTAACACTTCTGACTCAACAGGGTACAGAAACTTATCAGCAACATTAAATTCAATGAAATTCGAATGGTACACATATGAAAATAAAACAGAGAGGCCAAACAAAGTAATTATAAGAGGCCTCCACCATACATGCACTAAAGAAGACATCATAGAAGATCTTCAAAACAAAGGCTTCAATCCCCTTGATGCAGTTAACATTTTAAAGAAAGAGAGAAAAGAAGAAAGCAACTCTTATACATACAGAAAACTGCCTATATTTCGAGTCACTTTCCACAGAGATGATAACATGGAAAATATCTTTAAAATTACTAGCATTCTCAACTTAAGAGTTAAAGTAGAAGCGGTACGTGCACAAACGAGATTAATTCCGCAGTGCAAAAGGTGCCAGGGATTCAATCATACTAAACGATATTGCCAAAAGGAGGCGAGATGTGTTAAATGTGCTGGTAAACACGACACAGAAAACTGTGAAAAGCCTAAAACAATAGTTCCAAAATGTATTAACTGTAAAGGTAACCACCCAGCCAGCTATAGAGGTTGCGAAGTGGCAAAGGAACTGCAAAAAATGAGAAATAAAAATAGACTCATGAAAGAGGGAACAAGAAAAATTCAGGATAACGAAGAACCACTGGGAACACGTACAAGAGACCACCAATTGCTACAACCTCAATATCAAAACCAAACCTTCCAAAGACTCCAACAAGCACGTGTCCAACAACCATTTCAAGGAATGAACCGGCAAAACATGCAACCAAAAACTTTTGCAGAGGCTTTGAGCCCAAACAACGCACAAAATGCAACAGATAATTCATTGATCTTAAACGAAATCCTAAAAAATATGCAAAAAATTAATCGCCGTTTGGATGATCAAGCGGTATTAAATGAAAAATTAATAGATAAAATAAACGCTATCATAATAAACGCGCAAAATATAGTCCCACAATAATGGCTACTCTGCGAATAACAACATGGAACTGTAATGGCTTAGTGAGCCGCATTAATGAAATAGAATATTTTCTCAACGACCACAAAATTGATATATTATTAATCTCAGAAAGCCATCTGACTAGACATACACATGTCAGTGTCAAAGGGTACATGATTTATAATGCAGTTCATCCTTCCCAAAGACCGAGAGGAGGAGCCTCAATAATAATCAAAAATAATATTGAACACCAAGAAGAAGAGAAAATAGAGAATGAAATGTTTCAAATTGCATGTGTATCAGTGAGCTTAAAAAATAATAAGACCTTTAAAATATGTGCTATCTATTCACCTCCAAGGCATAACATTAAAAGCGAACACTACATTGAAGTTTTAAAAGGTTTTCAAAATCACTTTATATTAGGAGGAGATTTCAATGCTAAAAACAAACTCTGGGGTTCTAGATTAACTACACCCAAAGGACACCAACTTCACAAAGCATGCAGAGCTCTAAAATGTGAGATATATTCAGGAAACGAGCCTACGTATTGGCCATCGAATGAGCAACGTATTCCAGATTTAATTGATTTTTTTGTTACTAAAAATATACCTAAAAACTTTATTTACATTGAGAACACAGCTGCATTATCATCATCGGATCATTCTGCAGTGATAATGACCGTCAGTGATAATTTTATCGAAAAAGAAACTCCAAGTTTTCTCTCGAATAATCGTACTAACTGGCAATTTTTCAAATATATATTGTCTGAGAAAATTGAACTAAAGATTCCCCTTAGAACCAAAGATCAAATTGATGAAGAGTTGACAAGCTTCATCAACGCAATACAAACGTCTGCATGGGAAAGTACTCCTACTACAAGTCATACCAACACTACTGGCACATATCCGAAGGAAATTAGAGACCTTTTATCGAAGAAAAGAAAAGCTAGGAAGAAATGGCAAAGAGAAAGAACAATCGAAAATAAAAGAACATTGAACAGGCTTGTTAATGAACTCAAACGCATCACACAGGAGTCAAAAAATAAGGCTATGTCTAGATACTTAGGAAACCTAACAGCAACCAAAGCAACCAACTACAATCTATGGAAGGCCACGCGGCAATTAAATCAAGCTTCCCCAACCATTCCACCACTTAAAAATGTAGATGGATCATGGGTAAAAAAAGCCGAAGAAAAAGTAGATTTGTTTGCAAATTATTTTAGCAACATATTTAAACCACTTGAATGTAGGTCTGACAATGAAGAAACTTATAAATTAGAAAAATGTGACAACCAAGTCATTAAACCAGCTACAATTAAAGAGCTAGAAAATCTCATCGCCAAAGATCTGAGCGCTAAGAAATCTCCAGGTTATGACTTAATAACAACCAAAATACTTAAAAAGCTTCCACATATAGCTGTTAAAAAGCTTTTATTTATAATAAATGCATGTTTTCGTCTGCGACATGTTCCATTAGAATGGAAAGTTGCAGAAGTTATCGTAATCAAGAAATCTGGAAAACCTGATCATGAAATAACATCATACCGTCCGATATCGCTACTACCGGTTATGTCAAAGATATTTGAAAAGTTGCTATTAAAAAGATTGCGTCCCTTATTAACAAGTAGGCTTCTCATACCTGACCATCAGTTTGGATTCCGAAATAATCATTCAACTATACAACAAGTTCACCGAATAGTTGATATAGCCGAAAGAGCCATTGAAAATAAACTCGTCTGCTCTGCCGTGTTTTTAGACGTGGGACAAGCATTTGACAAAGTTTGGCACCAAGGGCTCTTAACCAAACTTCATAACGATCTCCCAACGGAATTTTATGAAATCTTGGAATCATACTTAACCAACAGACACTTTCGAGTAAAAATAGAAAATAATTATTCAAAACTGAAACCAATAAAGGCTGGAGTACCTCAGGGGAGTGTCCTAGGCCCTGTTTTATACCTTCTTTACACCAGAGATATACCAAACCCGCCTGATGCAACAATTGCAACATTTGCCGATGACACTGCAATTCTTACGACTGCCAATAGTGAAATTGAAGCTACAAATAAACTTCAAGCAGCTCTGTCGGACATTTTACTTTGGATAAACAAATGGAGGATGAATCTAAATGAAAACAAGTCAATCCACATACTTTTCACAAACAAAGAACTTCGTTATTTACCGTTATATCTAAATGGTAAAGTAATACCATTCGCAAACACAGCAAAATATTTGGGAATGACCCTAGACACTAAAATTAAATGGAAAGAGCACGTGAAGAAAAAAAATAAGGAAATAAAAATAAAATTCTCAGAGCTGTACTGGATGCTAGTGGACAATAGAATATCGATTCAAAACAAACTTCTTTTGTATAATCAAATGATTAAACCAATATGGACCTACGGAATACAACTTTGGGGTTGCGCTGCCAAGAATGAAGTAGAAAAGATTCAAAAAACCCAAAATTTAATCCTTCGTACCATTGCTAATGCACCTTGGTACATACGAAACACCGATCTGCACAGAGACTTGGGAGTGAGGTCAATATCAGAGGAAATATCCATTCACGCCCTGAAACATGCGAACAAGTTACATAGTCACGTTAACTCTGACTTAAATAATATTGTTCGAAACTATCCAGCCACCAGAAGACTTCAAAGAACTATACCAATGGATCTAGTCCCTTAAGAGGCCCTAAATCCCAAGAACTAGGATGTAGTTACTGAACTATTTCCACAAAATGAATTCGAACTAGGCTAAATTATCTAGTTTGTATTATTTATCTATACGCTATCTTAAAATTACTAGATGAGTGTAACTCAGTTGTAATGAAAATAAATAAAAAAAAAAAAAAAAAAAAAATAACAAAACACGTCGTGCAAAATTTCATTTCAATCCGATAAGAATTGCGCACTCTAGAGGCTCAAGAAGTCAAGACCCAAGATCGGTTTATATGGCAGCTATATCAGGTTATGGACCGATTTGAACCATACTTGGCACAGTTGTTAGATATCATAGCAAAACACGTCATGCAAAATTTCATCCCAATCGGATAAGAATTGCGCACTCTAGAGGCTCAAGAAGTCAAGACCCAAGATCGGTTTATATGGCAGCAATATCAAAACATGGACCGATATGGCCCATTTACAATACCAACCGACCTACACTAATAAGAAGTATTTGTGCAAAATTTCAAGCGGCTAGCTTTACTCCTTCGGAAGTTAGCGTGCTTTCGACAGACAGACGGACGGACGGACAGACGGACGGACATGGCTAGATCGACATAAAATGTCACGACGATCAAGAATATATATACTTTATGGGGTCTCAGACGAATATTTCGAGTAGTTACAAACAGAATGACGAAATTAGTATACCCCCCATCTTATGGTGGAGGGTATAAAAAGAATCCGTAGTAGGAACTGAGTTTGTTAGAAATTTTGTTAGAGTTAGTGTTCAACAAAGAGTGAATCCCATTAACCTTTCATTGTGATTTTTTCATGTCCTACAAACGACAAGCATGGTTGGATGATATTAACAGGGTTGCCAACGGCGTGTTATAAGGAGAAAAACAAGTAAAGAAATAAGTTAAAAGTCCAGGGTATACAAGGCTCTAGAATCGATATCGCCGATTGCCCCCGAATGCAGTTGCAGCTACTCGGCATGCTGAGTATTGAATTATCCACAACGTGTGGCAGCGCCCGGCAGCTCTAAACTGCGCTTCTCGTATTGCCGATGAACACCACATAAATGGGAGCTTAAAGTCCCCGAGAGGTGCTCATATTCATCCCTTGCCTAAAAAAGTGTTCCATAAGTAATTTCATATATAAAGGCAGTGCTTCGAATTTGAGAGAAAGATTTTTCGTAAAATATATGGAACAGTTTGCGTTAATGGAGAATATAGGCAACGTATGAACAACGAGCTGTATGACGACGATAGCATAGTTACACACATCAAAATACAAAGGCTGCGTTGGCTAGGTCATGTTGTCAGAATGGATGAAGAAACTCCAGCAAAGAAGAAGAATACCAAAAGACCGATGGAACAATTGGTGGGAGACACCTCGAAACTTGGCGTCACAGATTACAGAATGAGAGCAGAAGATCCAGTCGCTTGGTACGGTTTTCTTCGTTCGGCGAGTGGAACATGTATTCTGTCATAGCCAAATATAGTAAAGTAAGAAATAAATAAATCTTATATATAACAAATAAAGCGTGCTAAGTTCGGCCGGGCCGAATCTTATATACCCTCCACCATGGATCGTATTTGTCGAGTTCTTTCCCGGCATCTCTTCTTAGGCAAAAAAAAAGGATATAAGAAAAGATTTGCTCTGTTATTAGAGCGATATCAAGATATGGTCCGGTTTGGACCACAATTAAATTATATGTTGGAGACCTGTGTAAAATGTCAGCCAATTCGAATAAGAATTGCGCCCTTTCTGGGCTCAAGAAGTAAAATAGAGAGATCGATTTATATGGGAGCTGTATCGCACTATAGACCGATTCAGACCATAATAAACACGTATGTTAATGGTCATGAGAGAATCCGTCGTACAAAATTTCAGGCAAATCGGATAATTATTGCGACCTCTAGAGGCTCAAGAAGTCAAGATCGCAGATCGGTTTATATGGCAGCTATATCAGGTTATGAGCCGACTTGTACTTTATTTGACATAGTTGTTGAAAGTAGCAGTAAAAAACGTCTTGCGAAATTTCAGCCAAATCGGATAGGAATTGCGCCCTCTAGAGGCTCAAGAAGTCAAGACCCAGATCGGTTTATATGACAGCTATATCAGGTTATGAACCGATTTGAACCATATTTGGCACAGTTATTGGATATCGTAACAAAACACGTCGTGCAAAATTCCATTCCTATCGGATAAGAATTGCGCACTCTAGAGGCTCAAGAAGTCAAGACCCAAGATCGGTTTATATGACAGCTATATCAGGTTATTAACCGGTTTGAACCATACTTGGCACAGTTGTTGGATATCATAACAAAACACGTCGCGCAAAGTTTCATTCCAGTCGGATAAGAATTGCGCACACTAGAGGCTCAAGAAGTCAAAACCCAAGATCGGTTTATATGGCAGCTATATCAGGTTATAAACCGATTTGAACCATACTTGGCAAAGTTGTTGGATATCATAACAAAACACGTCGTGCAAAATTTCATCCCAATCGGATAAGAATTGCGCACTCTAGAGGCTCAAGAAATCAGGACCCAAAGATCGGTTTATATGGCAGCTATATCAGGTTATAAACCGATTTGAACCATACTTGTCAAAGTTGTTGGATATCATAACAAAACACGTTTTGCAAAATTTCATCCCAATCGGATAAGAATTGCGCACTCTAGAGGCTCAAGAAGTCAAGACCCAAGATCGGTTTATATGGCAGCTATATCAAAACATGGACCGATATGACCCACTTACAATACCAACCGACCTACACTAATAAGAAGTATTTGTGCAAAATTTCAAGCGGCTGGCTTTACTCCTTCGGAAGTTAGCGTGCTTTCGACAGACAAACGGACGGACATGGCTAGATCGACATAGAGTTTCACGACAATCAAGAATATATATACTTTATGGGGTCTCAGATGAATATTTTGAGTAGTTACAATCAGAATGACGAAATTAGTATACCCCCCATCTTATGGTGGAGGGTATAAAAATCAATTTGTGTTTGTTTGTAGGTTTGTTTGTTTGTTTGTGTGTTCCTTATAGACTCAGAAACGGCTGAACCTATTTTCTTGAAAATTTCACAGATTGTGCATAATGACAAATTTTTTGATATCTGAAGAGGGGGCGGACCCTCCCTCTTACCTGTTGTTCCATATAAAGTAAAAGAAGGCGCAGCGGAGCGGGCCCGGTCAGCTAGTATATTTATATTTATATACTAGAAGACCCGGGCCCGCTCCGCTGCGCCTTCTTTTACTTTATATGGAACAAAAGTTTCCTTGGAATATTTATTTTCGACAATAAAAGATCTTTTAGTGAAATACCATGCAAACTTGACTAACAGTTTAACAATATAAGTCCCTTTACCTGAATCCCACATGATCTTTATTGGTCTGCGAATTTAAGTGTGGATATAAGGTGTACTCCATTTTTAAAATACTTCATTTCAGCCCAATATTCTCATGATGATTTAGTGGTGTTTTCGGGGGAGAGGTGGTCCCCCAGATACTTGGCCCTGAAAAAAATTATTATCAACCTGCTCTTCTCTCAAATACCATTTATTGTATTTAAACCCCATATTGCCATTGGCCTAAGAGGAGTTTACAGGATGACGCGTCCCCAAACATCTGGCCCCAAAATAGGTTATCAAAATCGTTTTCTAATCTCAAATACCTTTCATTTGAGCCACAAATTGGCATGGTCGAAAATTTGTTTTCCTTTGCGGGTGTTTTGGGAAAGGGGTGATGCTCTAAATACATGGTCCTACATTTGGATATCAAATTCGTATTCTACTCCCAAATATCTGTATTTGAGCCCTATATTGCGATGGTCACTAAAAAATTGCTGTTTGTGGGGTATTTTGGGAAACGGGTAGAATCCCAGAAAATTAGTCCCGAAAATGGGTATCAATTCTTGCTCTACTCCCCAATACCATTCATTTAAGCTCCACATTGACATGGTCGGTAAATATGCCCGATTTAGGGATGTTTTGGGAATTGGGGTGGTCCCCCAAATACTAAGCCGGAAAATATATCAGCAACGTGCTCTATTCTCATATAACTATTTACCATTTATTTGAACCCAATATTGCCATTGGCCTCAAAATTGGATATCAAATTCGCTGTCTACTCTCATTTAAACTCCTTATTGCAAATATCAGCAAATATGTCCGGCTTGGGGTATTGGCCTAAAAAATATGAATATTTAGACTCTCTTTAAGACCCAAATTGTCTTGGTGAGCAAATACGTCCTATCTGGGGGTTGTTATGGTGGTGGGACGACCGCTAGAGAGTTGGCCACTAATGTTGATATAAAATATGTGGTCTACTCCCACATACCTTTAATTTGAGCCCCATATTTCTACAGTCGGCAAACATGACCGACTTGGGGGTGTTTTGTGGGGTGGGCGGCCACTCAGTGAGTTCGCTTTGAAAATATATATCTGATTCGTGTTCCACTTTAAGAACCCTCTTATTTGAGCCTCATATTGCAATAGTCAGAAAATATTTACTATTTGGGTGGTGGTGTGGGGGTGGGGTGGCCCCATAGACAATATTCCTCAGTATCGATATCAAATTCGTGCCTTACTCCCTTACTATGGTCGTAAGCTTGTACCCTTTGTGGGATGTTTTCGGTGAGAGATGGCCATCCAAACACTTGGTCCCATATTTGGATATCAGATTCGTATTCTTCATTCAAATACAATTTATTTAAGCCCCATATTGCCATGGTCGGTAAATAAGTCCTGTTTGGGGGTATTTTGGGAAAGGGGTGGACCCCCAGAAACATGGTCCCACATTTGGATATCAGATTCGTATTCTACTCGCAAATACCTTTCGTTTGAGTCCCATATTGCCATGGTCGGTAAATATGTCCGATTTAGGGGTGTTTTGGGGCTTGGGTGGTCCCCCTAGCACTTGGTCCGACAATTGGATATCAGATTCGTTTTCTTATCCTAAATACCTTTCATTTGAGTCCCATATTGTCGTGATTGGTCTAAATATATATTTGGTTGGTTTTAGGGTGGTGCAGCCCCCCTAGGTACACCATCCGAAATTTGGATACCAAATTTTTATACCCACCACCGAAGGATGGGGGTATATTCATTTTGTCATTCCGTTTGCAACACATCGAAATATCCATTTCCGACCCTATAAAGTATATATATTCTTGATCAGCGTAAAAATCTAAGACGATCTAGACATGTCCGTCCGTCTGTCCGTCTGTCTGTTGAAATCACGCTACAGTCTTTAAAAATTGAGATATTGAGCTGAAATTTTGCACAGATTCTTTTTTTGTCCATAAGCAGGTTAAGTTCGAAGATGGGCTATATCGGACTATATCTTCATATAGCCCCCATATAGACCGATCCGCCGATTTAGGGTCTTAGGCCCATAAAAGCCACATTTATTATCCGATTTTGCTGAAATTTGGAAAAGTGAGTTTTGTTAGGCCCTTCGACATCCTTCGTCAATTTGGCCCAGATCGGTTCAGATTTGGATATAGCTGCCATATAGACCGACCCTCCGATTTAGGGTCTAAGGGCCATAAAAGCCACATTTTTTAGCCGATTCCGCTGAAAATCGGGACAGTGAGTTGTGTTAGGCCCTTCGACATCCTTTGTCAATTTGGCCCAGATCGGTTCAGATTTGGATATAGCTGCCATATAGACCGATCCTCGATTTATGGTGTTAGGCCCATAAAAGCCACATTTATTACTTGATTTTGCTGAAATTTGGGACAGTGAGTTGTGTTAGGCCCTTCGACATCCTTTGTCAATTTGGCTCAGATCGGTTCAGATTTGGATATAGCTGTCATATAGACCGATCTTCCACTCTATGGTGTTAGGCCCATAAAAGCCACATTTATTACCCGATTTTGCTGAAATTTGGGACAGTGAGTTGCGTTAGACCCCTCGACATCTTTCTTCAATTTGGCCCAGATCGGTTCAGATTTGGATATAGCTGCTATATAGACCGATTTCTTGATTTAAGGTTTTGGGCCCATAAAATGCTCATTTATTGTCCGATGTCGCCGAAATTTGGGACAGTGAGTTAAGTTAAGCCCCTTGACATACATCTGCAATATCGCACAGATCGGTCCAAATTTAGATATAGCTGCCATATAGACCGATATCTAGGTTTTAGGTTTTGGGGCCATAAAGACCCATTTATTGTCCGATGTCGCTGAAATTTTAGACAGTGAGTTTAGTTAGGCTCTTCGACGTCCTTCTTCAATTTTGCCCAGATCGATCCAGATTTGATAATAGCTGCCATGTAGACCGATCTCTCGATTTAAAGTCTTTGCCCCATAAAAAGCGCATTTATAATCCGATTTCATTGAAATTTTACAAAATAACTTATGTTAGGCTTTTCAACATCCGTGTCGTATATGGTTCAGATCGTTTAATTTTTAGATATAGCTACTGTACTTATTAGTATTTGGTCCAAATCGGAGCATGTTTTGATATAACTGATATGGGTCATAAGGTATGAAATTTTCACCGAATTTTGATGAAAGGTAGTTTACATATATACCCGAGGTGGTGGGTATCCAAAGTTCGGCCCGGCCGAACTTAACGCCTTTTTACTTGTTATTTTTAGGGTACTATACGAGAGCAAACAAAATTTCGCTTAAATCGCACCACACATCTCCGAGATCTGGCGTTTCTGAAAATTAGGGTAAGGGGGAGGGTCCGCCCCTCTTCAGATATCAAAAAATTTAGTACCTTATTTTCACCACGGGATCATTATGCACCAACTGTGAACATTTCAAGAAAATCGGTTCAGCCGTTTCTGTGTCTAAAAATTGATTTTTATACCCTCCACCATAAGATGGGGGTATACTAATTTCGTCATTCTGTTTGTAACTACTCGAAATATTCGTCTGAGACCCCATAAAGTATATATATTCTTGATCGTCGTGACATTTTATGTCGATCTAGCCATGTCCGTCCGTCTGTCCGTCTGTCCGTCCGTCTATCCGTCCGTCTGTCCGTCCGTCCGTCTCTCCGTCCGTCCGCCCGTTTATCTGTCTGTCGAAAGCACGCTAACTTCCAAAGGAAGTTATTAGTGTAGGTCGGTTGGTATTGTAAATGGGCCATATCGGTCCATGTTTTGATATAGCTGTCATATAAACCGATCTTGGGTCTTGACTTCTTGAGCCTCTAGAGGGCGCAATTCTTATCCGATTTGAATGTATTTTGGCACTACGTGTTTTGTTGTGATATCCAACAAATGTGCCAAGTATGGTTCAAGTCGGTCCATAATCTGATATAGCTGCCATATAAACCGATCTTGGGTCTTGACTTCTAGAGCCTCTAGAGTGCGCAATTCTTATCCGATTGGAATAAAATTTCGCACGACGTGTTTTGTCATGATATACAACAACTATGCCAAATATGGCTCAAATCGGTTCATAACCTGATATAGCTGTCATATAAACCGATCTGGGATCTTGACTTCTTGAGCCTCTAGAGGTTGCAACTATTATCCGATTTGCCTGAAATTTTGTACGACGGATTCTCTCGTGACCGTCAACATACGTGTTTATTATGGTCTGAATCGGTCTATAGCCCGATACAGCTCCCATATAAATTGATATCTCTATTTTATTTCTTAAGGCCCCAAACGGCGCAATTCTTATTCGAATTGGCTGACATTTTACACAGGCCTCCAACATATAATTTAATTGTGGTCCAAACTGGACCATATCTTGATATTGCTCTAATAGCAGAGGAAATCTTTTCTTATATCCTGTTTTGCCAAAGAAGAGATGCCCGGAAAAGAACTCGACAAATCGCATTTGGTGGGGGGTATATAAGATTTGGCCCGGCCGAACTCAGCACGCTTTTACTTGTTATATATAAGATAACGCAAAAAGTGTTAAATTCCATGCAAATCGGAGCAGATTTAAATACAGCTTCCATATATATCTTTTATCCGATATGCGATTTTTTAGCTGCAGTAGCCACAATTTTAGTCCGATTATCACAAAATTTAGTATAAGAACTTACTTTGATGTCTTAATACGTGTGCAAAATGTTATCGAATTCAGTTGAGATTTAGATATAGCTCCCATATATCTCCCATCCGATATGCGGTTTTATACCCTCCACCATAGGATGGGGGGATACTAATTTCGTCATTCTGTTTGTAACTTTTCGAAATATTCGTCTGAGACCCCCTAAAGTATATATAAACTTGGTCGTCGCGACATTTTATGTTGATCCAGCCATGTCCGTCCATCCGTCCGTCCGTCTGTTTGTCGAAAGCACGCTAACTTTCGAAGGAGTAAAGCTAGCCGCTTGAAATGTAGCACAAATACTTCTTATTTGTGTAGGTCGGTTGGTATTGTAAGTGGGCCATATCGGTCCATATTTTGATGTAGCTGCCATATAAAACGATCTTAGGTCTTGATTTCTTGAGCCTCTAGAGTGCGCAATTCTTATCCGATTGGGATGAAATTTTGCAAGACGTGTTTTGTTATGTTATCCAACAACCTTGCCAAGTTTGGTTCAAATCGGTCTATAACCTGATATAGCTGCCTTATAAACCGATCTTGGGTCTTGACTTCTTGAGCCTCTAGAGGGCGCAATTCTCATCCAATTTGACTGAAATTTTGCACATAGTGTTTTAGTATCACCTTTAACAACTGTGCTAAGTATGGTTTAATTCGGTCTATTACCTGGTATAGCTGCCATATAAACCGATCTTGGGTCTTGATTTCTTGAGCCTCTAGAGTGCGCAATTCTTATCCGATTGGGATGAAATTTTGCAAGACGTGTTTTGTTATGTTATCCAACAACCTTGCCAAGTTTGGTTCAAATCGGTCTATAACCTGATATAGCTGCCTTATAAACCGATCTTGGGTCTTGACTTCTTGAGCCTCTAGAGCGCGCAATTCTCATCCAATTTGACTGAAATTTTGCACATAGTGTTTTAGTATCACCTTTAACAACTGTGCTAAGTATGGTTTAATTCGGTCTATTACCTGGTATAGCTGTCATATAAACCGATCTTGGGTCTTGACTTCTTGAGCCTCTAGAGTGCGCATTTCTTATCCGTTTAGAATGAAATTTTGCACGACTTGTTTTGTTATGATATCCAACAACTGTGCAAAGTATGGTTCAAATCGGTCCATAACCTGGTGTAGCTGCCATATAAACCGATCTTGGGTCTTGACTTCTTGGGCCTCTAGAGAGCGCAATTCTTATCCGATTTGCCTGAAATTTAGTACGACGGATCCTCTCATGACCATCAACATACGTGTTTATTATGGTCTGAATCGGTCTATAGCCCGATACAGCTCCCATATAAATCGATCTCTCTATTTTACTTTTTGAGCCCCCAAAGGGCGCAATTCTCATTCAAATTGGCTGACATATTACACAGGTCTCCAACATGTAATTTAATTGTGGTCTAAACCGGATCATATCTTGATATTGTAGTATACAAGTAGTACCTAAATAGCTTATACCATGTAATTCTGTAAATAGCCTATAGTATATAAGTAGTAGTACCTAAGCACCTTATACCATGTAATTATGTCGATAGCCTAATTATTGACGATAACAACTTATGCTTCTGTTTGTTATCGATTTACATTTTGATTATGCTCTGTGTTTCAAAAGAAATCTAAGTCGGACACCTGTGAAGAAGGGAAGCTAACACGAGCTCAATGAGTGTAAAAATAAAAGAAACAAATAAATAAAGTGTTTAAAATAAATTCAAACCGCCTACACCACTCACCACAAACTCAGAAGTGGGATATTAGAGAATTTTTTTTTCCCTGCGAAAAAATGGAATTCATGGAAGAAGAATTGTCTTTAACAACATTGCAGGCTTTGTGCAGGAATTTTTTTTTTGTCTACAGACGGAACAAAACGGCAGTTGGTTCTTCGTTTAAAAGATGTGCCTAAAGAGGAACTCACAAAAATGATAGAGGTGGAAACAACAAAAGAATACGACAGTACCGTTATCCAAAAACATTTGACTGTCGATGGAGGACAGTCAGTGGTACATAAAGAAAATCTACAGGCAAGTGAAAATGTAAAGAATACCGCAAAATTAGAGGGCACAAGTAAGAACGACAATGCAGACACAAAAGTTATGACAACCGAAAATATTCCGAACAACAACAAAAACCAACGAACTCCAGAAAAAGAAAAACACAAATTGCAGCACACTTCGAACCCCAACGAAGAGATATTAAGTGGCAGATTTGACCGACGAGTAAACAACTACAACAACTTCCGCAGTGCAGAATTTACTTTGGAGGCGCCACTGAAAGAAAAAGAAATGGAGCTATTGAAAAAAGAGAATGAGTTGCTAAAACGTGAACAAGAACTCTTACGCAAAGAGAACCAAATGTTGAGATCAGTTGATTGCGCAGCTGAGCAGTCTGCAGCTGCTGGTATTTCTCTTAGCTTGGTAAGCAACTTTATCTCAAATTATGATGGTAAAACCGATGGCACATTTTGGGTTACCCAGCTGCGTGATATTCAAAAGACATACATGTTGTCTGACAACATGTTGAGAGCATTGTTCGCAACAAAGTTGATTGGCAGAGCGCAGGTATGGCTACACTCGCGACGAAACACTTCAGACGAAAATCTTGATGAACTTTTTCAACAATTCTGCTTGATGTTCGGCACCAAAGAAACAAAATTAGAGCTTCGCAGAAATTTTGAGCGCCGTAAATGGAGTTATGGTGAACATTTTACTGACTACTGTAATGACAAAATAATGTTGGCAAGCAAGCTCTCTTTAGATGAAGATGAATTAGTGGAGTACATAGTGGATGGTATACCAAATATACAGATACGCATGCAAATGTCTTTGCAACAACACACAAGTACCGACGACTTGTTGAAGTCACTTGCAAATGTTAAGTTAAGCAAACCATCAACAGCCCAACAAACAACACAGAAAAATAAAGAAAATACAGAAGGTAAACAACCAACAACGAGAGTCGGCGTTCGTTGTTATAACTGCAACAGCGTAGGTCATTATGCAGCCGACTGCAGCAAACCTCGTCGACAGCCTGGGACGTGCTATGCGTGTGGCAGCGAAGAGCATATGGTCAGCGATTGTGAATTAAATAAGAAGAAGAACGATGAGAAAATGAACCATTATGTAAGATTGTTTAATTTTAGTCCATTATTTAATAATAATTTTAAATTTACTTTAGAATGCCTGATAGACTCTGGTAGCCCGATCAGTATGATAAGACAAGATGTTTTACCGAATGAAGTACAGACTTTTGAATTTAATAATTTTTCATTTTATGGCATAAACAATTCTAAATTGAAAATACATGGAAAATGTTTTTGTTACATTGAAGTACTTAATAAAAAAATGAAATTTGAATTGATCGTGGTTGACAAAGATTCTATGAAGTATTCTGTAATATTGGGCCGAGATTTTCTGTCAAAGACAAATAGTACAATAATTTTAGGTGAGCCAGATTCAGATGTTACTGTTAAAAATTATGACAACGATATTACTATAGATTATTATGAAGAGGAAGAGAAATTCAGTAAAATGATTATGTCGATAGATGTAAGCCCGAATATGAGCGATTTAGATCTTAAGACTGGGAACGATTTAAAACATGAATTTAAAGAGAAATTAGAAGATATTTTTCGTTCCACTTATGTTGAAATGTTACGGCCGTTGGAACCGGATGTGAAATGTGAAATGAAACTAGTTTTGGAAAATGTGAAACCTTTTCATTGTCCTCCTCGTAGACTGTCGTATGCTGAGAAGAATGAACTTCAGAACATTTTAGACGATTATTTGGAAAAGGGGATAATTAGAATTAGTGAATCGGAATTTGCTTCGCCCATAGTTTTAGTACGTAAGAAGACAGGAGAATTGAGAATGTGTGTGGACTTCCGTAACTTGAACAAAAATACTGCGAAGCACAATTACCCCATACCTTTAATAGATGATTTACTGGACACTTTAGTTGGCAAGACAATTTTCACTAAATTGGACTTGAAAAATGGGTTTTTCCATGTCCACATGCATCAAGATTCTGTAAAGTATACGTCATTTATAACACCTTTAGGACAATTTGAATTTTTAAGAATGCCTTTTGGGCTAAAAAACGCTCCGTCGGTATTTCAAATGTTTGTCAATAGAATTTTTGCGGATTTAGTTAGGCAAGGAAAAGTTATACTTTATCTGGATGATATTCTAATAGCATCGGGGGACATGACTGAACATCTTGCTATTATCGAAGAAGTTATGAGACGAATTGTAAGGAACAAATTGGAATTAAGGTTAGACAAATGTGAATTTTTACGAACTAGTGTGAAATACTTAGGGTATAAAATAGATTCTTTAGGTATAAGTGCAGATGATAAAGGTATAGAGGCGATAAGGAATTTTCCATTGCCGGACAAAGTACACTCTCTTCGAAGTTTTTTGGGGTTATGCTCTTATTTTAGACGTTTTATTAAAGATTTTTCCATGATAGCCAAACCCTTACATGATTTGACAAAGAAGGATAGAAAATTTGTAATCGGATGCGAGGAATTGAAGGCTTTTGATACGTTGAAGACGAAACTTGTCGAATCGCCTGTGTTAGCATTGTTTAATCCGTCAGCCATAACGGAGCTTCATTGCGACGCAAGTGCCTTAGGATTTGGGGCTATTTTGGTTCAGAAGAGCGATGATGGAAAATGGCATCCAGTGTTTTATTTTTCGAAAAGGGCTACGGAAGCTGAGTCGAAATTCCATAGTTACGAACTGGAGACTTTGGCCATAATTTATGCATTGAGGAGATTTCGCGTGTATTTGCATGGAAGGCATTTCAAAATAATAACAGACTGCAACTCACTTACAATGACGTTGAATAAGAGAGAGTTGAATCCACGAATCGCCAGGTGGGCACTAGAGATGCAGAACTTTGATTATGTCGTCGAGCATCGCACCGGAAAACGTATGCAGCATGTAGATGCTTTGAGTAGGTGCCAGGAAGTAATGGTGATAGAGACTAACACCTTAGAGGAGAATTTAGTAATTTGCCAAAATAGAGACCCCAAGATTGTTAAGTTGAAAGACCAATTGCAGAACACAGAACACAAATATTATGAGATGAGAAATGGTGTGCTTTATAAGAAAATAGACAAGAAAAGACAGCTATTTTATGTGCCTGAGGCAATGGAATCTCATGTTATATATCACTATCATGATGAGATGGGTCATGTTGGTATAAGTAAAGTTGTAGAATTGATAGAAAAAACTTATTGGTTCCCGCAAATTAGGAAGAAAGTATGCGAACACATCAGGAATTGTTTGAGATGCATAGTATTTTCGAGTAAAGGTGGTAAAGTAGAGGGTTACATCCATAACATACCGAAACCAGAAAGGCCTTTTCAGATGTTACATATCGACCATTATGGACCAATAGATAGAGGCAGCTCGAAGAAACATTTGCTAGTAGTTGTAGATGCGTGCTCGAAGTATGTGAAATTGTACCCTACGAAGACTCCAGCAACGAATGAGGTGATTAAAGCACTTCGTGAATATTTTAGATACTACAGTAGGCCAACGTGTATAATATCAGACAGAGGTTCTAGTTTTACGTCGAAAGATTTTGCGACATTTTTGGAGGGGAATGACATTCGTCATATCCTGATTGCTACTGGTTCGCCACAGGCTAATGGGCAAGTTGAAAGGGTAAATAGGAATCTTGGCCCAATGATAGCGAAACTAGCAGACAGTGGGAATAGTAGATCTTGGGAGGACGTTATAGAGTCGGTTGAATTCAGTTTGAACAATACTAGGCATAGAATGATCGATGAACATCCAAGCGTGATGTTGTTTGGAGTGAATCAAAAAGGAAATGTTTTAGATGGTATTAAGGAGAATATTATGGAGGAAGACTATAGAAATGTTGAAGAAGTCAGAGATAAAGCTCATGAGAAAGAGGTACAGGCGCAGGCATACAACGAACTACTTGTAAACCGTCGACGGAAATGTCCAGTTGCGTATAAGAAAGGAGACTATGTTGTGATAAAGAATTTTGATGTTAGCACGGGCGTGGCGAGGAAATTGATTCCGAAGTATAAAGGTCCGTATAAGATAACAGAAGTTTTGGAAAACGATCGATATATACTGGAGGACGTAGATGGTTTCCAACAGAGTAGAATACCGTACAAGGGTACTTGGGCTGCCCATAACATCAAACACTGGTTTAAGGGCAATAAGAAATTACGTTAGACAGGTTTGAAAATGTAAAGGCAAAGAATCGGGTGATTCTTATTGTCAGGACGGCCGAATTGTAGTATACAAGTAGTACCTAAATAGCTTATACCATGTAATTCTGTAAATAGCCTATAGTATATAAGTAGTAGTACCTAAGCACCTTATACCATGTAATTATGTCGATAGCCTAATTATTGACGATAACAACTTATGCTTCTGTTTGTTATCGATTTACATTTTGATTATGCTCTGTGTTTCAAAAGAAATCTAAGTCGGACACCTGTGAAGAAGGGAAGCTAACACGAGCTCAATGAGTGTAAAAATAAAAGAAACAAATAAATAAAGTGTTTAAAATAAATTCAAACCGCCTACACCACTCACCACAATATCGTTCTAATAGCAGAGCAAATCTTTTCTTATATAATTTTTTGCCTAAGAAGAGATGCCGTGAAAAGAACTGTGCTCCAATGGGAGTGTATATAAGATTCAGCCCGGCCGAACTTAGCACGCGCTTACTTGTTTTAACTGCATTAGCTACAATTTTGTTCCGATCATTAAAAAATTTGGTACGTGAAGTTCTTTTGATGTCTTAATCTGTTTAGATTTAGATATAGCTCACATATATACCTTTGCTCGAGTTTTCACTTGTTTTCCCATTAAGTAACATCAAGTAATTTAACAAGTTACAAGTGAAAAGGCGTTAAGTTCGTCGGGGCCGAACATTGGATATCCATCAACTCGAATATATACATTAACTATCTTTCGTCATAATACGGTGAAAAATGCATTTGTGAAGACATAGCAGCTACATCTAAATATTGTCCCATCGCCACCATATTAAGGATGGCTATGTAAGGCGTCATTGTACCACATTCAGTGGTATAAAAATGCACCTTTAATGGGCCTAAGAACTTATATCGGGAGATCGGTATGTGTATATGACAGCTATAGCCGAATATAGACTGATCTGAAGTATATAGGGCACGGATGTCGAAGAGCTTAAATTGGACAAAAATAGCGCAATTTATGGGTCCAAACTTAAAATGGGTCTAAATAAAGACCAATCTGGGCCGTATAGAACACAAGTGTCGAAAAGCCTAACACAGACCAATGTGTAAAATTACAGCGAAATCGAGCATTAAAAGGGTTTTTATAGTCCTAAGAACTTAAATTGAAAGATCGGTAGCTAAATCCATATGTAACCCGATCTTGGCCATCCTCGGTGCGAATATCGAAGGGCCTAACGCAACTCATTGTGCCTTATTTTAGCAACATCGGTTAATAAATTCACCTTTTATGTACCCAAAAACTTTAAATCGGTATATATGACAGCTATATCCAAATCTTGACCGATATGGGCCATATTGAAGAGGGATATTGAGGAGCCTAACACTGCTCACCGCCCAGAATTTCAACGAAATCGGGCAATAAATGAGCCTCTTATGGCCCAAGACCTTAAATACAGAGATCGGTCTATATGGCAACTACAACCAAATCTGGGCCGTATTAAACAAGGATGTCGAGAGTCCTAACACAACTCACTACACCAAATCGGATTAAATATGTGGCTTTAAAGGGCTTAAGTCTTTTTGTGGGCAGATTGGTCTATATGGGGGCTATATCAAGATATAGTCCGACATAGCCCATCTTCGAACTTAACCTGCCTATGGACAAAAAAAGGAATCTGTGCAAACTTTCACCTCAATATCTCTATTTTGAAACAATGACTAGATCGCCTTAGCTGCGATCAAGAATATATACACTTTATTGGGTCGGAAATGGATATTTTGATGTGTTGCAAACGGAATGACAAAATTAATATACCTCCATCCTTCGGTGGTGGGTTTGAAAATCTCATTGTGAAAATTTAACTTTTTGCCGCTGTTTTACGTTTACGGCCCATAGTGCTATGGTGCTAATCGCCTTTTTGCCAATCATTGCGAGAATCTTAATAAAAATTTCTGCAAAATAAATTTCGGTGAGGGGCGTAATTTTATTCCACATACCACACTTCTGTCAAACCAGCAAAAATTAAAGCGAAAAAGGATGATCGAGAAACCGGTTTATATGGGAGCTATACCAGGTTATAGACTGATTTGGACCGTATTTGACGCAGTTGTTGGAAGTCGTAACAGAACACCGTATGCAACAATTCAGAAAAATCGGAAAAAACTGCGGCTTGTATGGACTCAAGAAGTCTAATCGGGAGATCGGTTTATATGGGAGCTATAACTAAATCTGAACCGATATGACCCAATTGCAATCCGGAACGACCTACATCAATTTTATGTTAGGTTAGGTTGAAAAGAGGGTGCAGATATTAATCCGCCCCATGCCGCTATGGACATACACATAAGCCAGTAATCGGCTTGTTGCGCGCTCTAAAATCTATAAAGTAACTAAAAAGAAAATTTTAAGATAGGAATTCCGCGCTACTTACAAAATCCTTAATTGTTTTCAATACTACTCCTCTAAGTTGGTTAATGTCTGGTGTTGTGTCTCCACCTAAGTGCCGGTATCTGTTGGACGCGAAAGCCGGGCAATGACAAAGAAAATGTTCCAACGTCTCCTCATCTTCCCCGCATGCCTTCACATGCCATCACTTGCTGTATCAATTTAACATAAGCGAACTCGTAGTCCTATGTGTCCCGTTATGATACAATAGCTATACTAACCTCCTTCTTGCTTTCTTTCAGTAATACCCTCGACTTCTCACGATCTGGATCCCTGGATCGCCCGGATCTCCGCCTGCAGCACCGTATTATGGTCAGGCAATCTAAAACAGATCTCAGTCCCTGGGTTCTCAATGTAAACCCCCAGGCCCAGTCTCTCCACTAGCTTTGATCTATCCGTGTAACATGATCTTACAGATGGCAATACTAGGGTTCCGTCAATCCAAGACTGTGTCGATGGCAGCAGTGCGTCGCACTTAACTTCAAGATTCATATCAGGTATCCGATCGGAAACCTCTTCCCTTCCTTCTAGGTTTCCTATAGACGCCTCGATTATACCGCGATGGTATGAGCTGCTCCCATCCGCAATCCATTCTCTCATCGCCTTAAGTCTTACAGGCGTAGTGGATGCCTCACACTTAAGCTGTATATTAATGGGTCGCATATCTAGAATTGTCTCCAGTTCCCTAGTGGGCGTGGTCATCATCGCTCCGCCTATTCCAAGACAATATGTTCTTTAAACCTGTTATATGGTCCTTATGTTGCACTTTTCTCCATAGCAGTCCACCAAACTAGTGAGGCGTAAGCAAGTATTGGTCTAATCACGCCAGTGGACTATCCTTGGATTCAAGCCCCAAGGAGCCTACGGGCCGTATACATAGTGCCCAACATCTGTGAGCCTTCTCAGTACGCTTCTGAATGTGACACTTCCAATTCAGTTTCCTGTCCAAGATCACACCTAAGTATTTGACCTTGTCAGATATGACAATCTTCTTATTGAGAAAACGTGGTGCGTTAAATTGGCCCACCTTCGTCTTCCTGGTGAACAGGCTTATTTCAGTCTTCTCTTGGTTAACATTGAGACCTTTGGGTCTAGCCCAGTCATATGCCACATGCAAGACCCTTTCGGCCCTTCTGCATAGCTCGTTCGGATCCTTACCCCTTAGAAGTATTATAACATCGCAAGTTCAAATCCCTCCTCAGTCAGTATCCATAATAGGTCATTTATGGTGGTCTCCCATAGGTGTGGCGATAAAATGCTCCCTTGTGGCGTGCCCTATGCCACTTTCTCCCTTATATTTATGCCATGGGACACACAATTTATCCACCTGTTCCTTAGCATATGGTTTATCCAGTCTCTAAGGACCGGGTCCACCCGGCACTGGTCTAAGGATTGAATCAGTGTGTGGGTCCGCACATTGTTAAAAGCCCCCTCGATGTCAATGCATACCGCCAGTGTGTACGTTTTGGCATCAAAGGATTCTTCTATTTTATGCATAACCTAGTGCAGGGCAGTCTCCGCCGACCTTCCCTTGAAATAGACATACTGTTTGTATCCGAGCAGTTCGCTGGATGTCATACTCTTTATCATGGTGTCCACAATACGTTCCATGGTTTTGAGTAGAAAGGATGTAAGGCTTATGGGTGTGTAGGCCTTGCCTCCTGCCTGGCTTTCGGAGTATATGAAAGTCCTATGCACGCTGTGAAAATTTTGGCCAGACGAGGCGCCAGATAGTCTGCCTCTTTCTATAGTAACGCCGGAAATATTCCATCAGGTACGGGTGACTTAAAAGGTTTGAAGCTCCTCAAGGATTCCTGCACCATAAATTCTCTTATTATTCCGCTCATGGATATGAGAGAAATCTTTCCGCTGTTGGTTAGTGGATGAACCATCTTCGCCAAAGCTTTCGAATAGTCCAATACAACTCCCTGTACCAAACTTCAGCTAAATCGGATCAAAGTTTAAAATCGAAATCGTTTTCTTCAAGAGACTGATTCATATAATGGTGGTCACCGTAGCGCAGAGGTCAGCATGGTTGCTTATAACGCTGAATGCCTGGTTTCGAATACTGGCAAGAACACAAGCTACACTTTTTTGCGGTATTTATCCTCTCTTAATACTGGCGATATATTTAAGGTACTATGTCATGTAAAAACTATTCGCACTGCGGCATGCCCTTCGGACTAAAGGCGTGCACAGTTACAACTGATTGCACCAGTTTGGTCGTTTTTATACCCACCACCGAAGGATGGGGGTATATTCATTTTGTCATTCCGTTTGCAACACATCGAAATATCCATTTCCGACCCTATAAAGTATATATATTCTTGATCAGCGTAAAAATCTAAGGCGATCTAGACATGTCCGTCCGTCTGTCTGTTGAAATCACGCTACAGTCTTTAAAAATAAAGATATTAAGCTGAAATTTTGCACAGTTTTTTTTTGTCAATAAGCAGGTTAAATTCCAAGATGGGCAATATCGGACTATATCTTCATATAGCCCTCATATAGACCGATCCTCCGATTTAGGGTCATAGGCCTATAAAAGCCACATTTGTTATCCGATTTTGCTGAAATTTGGGACAGTGAGTTGTGCTAGGCGCTTCGACATCCTTTGTGAATTTCGCTCAGATCGGTCCAGATTTGGATTTAGCTGCCATATAGACCCATCCTCCGATTAAGGGTCTTAGGGCCATAAAAGCCACATTTATTAACCGATTTTGCTGAAATTTGGGACAGTGAGTTGCGTTAAGACCCTCAACATCCTTCGTCAATTTAAGTCAAATCGGACCAGATTTGGATGTAGCTGCCATATAAACCGATCATCCGATTTAGGGTCCATAAAAGCCACATTTATTATCCAATTTTCCTGAAATTTTAGACAGTGAGTTGTGTTAGGCCCTTCGACATCCTTCGTCAATTTGGCTTAGATCGGTCCAGATTTGGGTATAGCTGCCATATAGACCGATCCTCCGATTTAGGGTCTTAGGCCCATAAAAGCCACATTTATTATCCGATTTTGCTGAAATTTGGGACAGTAAATTGTGTTAGGCCCTTTGATATTCCTCATTAATTTGGTGCAGATCGGTCCAGTTTTGGATATAGCTGCCATATAGACTGATTCCTCGATTTCAGTTTTTGGGCCCATTAAATGTTCATTTATTGTCCGATGTCGCCGAAATTTGGGACAGCGAGTTAAGTTAAGCCCCTCGACATAATCCTGCAATATGCCACAGATCGGTTAAGATTTGGATATAGCTGCCATATATACCGATCTCTCTACTTAAGATTTTGGGCCCATAAAAGGTGCATTTATTGTCCGATGTCGCCGAAATTCAGGACAGTGAGTTAGGTTAAGCCCTTCGACTTCCTTCTGCAATATAGCCCAGATCAGTCCAGATTTGAATATAGCTGCCATATAGACCGATCTCTCGATATAAGGTTTTGGGTCCATAAAAGGCGCATTTATTGTCCCATTTCGCCGAAATTGAGTTGAGTTAGGCCCTTCGAAATTTTTCTTAAACTTTGGCTAAATCGGTTTAGATTTGGATATAGCTGCCATATAGACCGATATCTCGATTTAAAGTTTTGGCCCCATAAAAGGCGCATTTATAATCCGATTTCACTGAAATTTGACACAGTGACTTATGTTAGGCTCTTCGAAATCCCTGTCGTATGTAGCTCAGATCGGTTTATTTTTACATAAAGCTACTAAAAAGACCAATATTTTGTTATATTGAACAATGACTTGTACTTATTAGTATTTGGTCAAAATTGGAACATATTTTGATATAACTGCTATGGGACAAAAGGTATACAATTTTCACCGGATTTTGATGAAAGGTGGTTTACGTATATTCCCGAGGTGGTGGGTATCCAAAGTTCGGCCCGGCCGAACTTAACGCCTTTTTACTTGTTTAACTTGCAGTGAGTACGATGTACAAACAATGTTATTTGTTTCACTACTAATGGGTGGTTTAGTTCCGATTCCGATTAGTTACATTTTGGCATACTCTTTCCACCATTTCGGCCGGTATCTCACGAATTAATACTTCGATGTTGTCTTCCAATTCGCACACAAAATAGTCTAAAGGCGTTAAATCGCACGATCTAGGCGGCCAATCGACCGGTCTCGAACGTAAAACAAAATGTTCACCGATCTCGCCTCTCAATAAGTCTATTGCTACGAGGGCTGTGTGGCATGTGGCACCGTTTTGTTGAAACCACATGTTATGCAAGTCAAGTTGTTGCACTTTGGGCAAAAAAAGTTGGATATCATCTCACAGAAGCGATTCACAGCTACGTTACGATTCGCATCATCTTTGAAGAAGTACGATCCAATGATGCCACCAGACCATAAACCGCAAATAACTATGACTTTTTATAACCATAGGGGTAAACTAAGTTCGTCATTCTGTTTGTAACACCTCGAAATATGGTTATGAGCCCAGATAAAGTATATATATTCTTGATCGTCATGTCATTTTAAGTCGATCTAGCCATGTCCGTCCGTGTGTCTATCGAAAGCACGCTAACTTTCGAAGGAGTAAAGCTAGCCGCTTGAAATTTTGTATAAATACTTTTTATTAGTGTAGGTCAGTTGGTATTGAACATGGGCCATGTTTTGATATTGCTGCTATATCAACCGATCTTGGGTCTTGACTTCATGCGCCTCTAAAGAACGCAATTCTCGTCCGATTTGATTGAAATTTTGCACGTAGTGTTTCGGTATCACTTCCAGAAACTTGGTTCATAATCTGGTATAGCTGTCATATAAACCGATCATGGATCTTGACTTCTTAAGCCCATAAAGCACGTAATTCTCATTCGGTTTGGCTGAAATTTTGCAAGAAGTGGTTTGATATGACTTCTGTGCTAAGTATGGCGCATTCGGTGCATAACCTGATATATAAACCGATTTGGGATCTTGACTTCGAGCCTCAAAGGGACGCAATTCTCATCCGATTTGGCAGAAATTTTGTACAATGGCTCCTTTCATGACCTTCAACACACGTGTCTAGTATGGTCTGAATACATCAATAGCTTGATACAGCTCCCATGTAAACCTATCTCCCGATTTTGCTTCTTGAGCCCCTATAAAGCGCAATTCTTATCCGAATTAACTGAAATATTACACAGTGACTTCTACAATGTTCCGCATTCATTTATGGTTCAAATCGGACTATAGCTTTATATAGCTCCAATAGCATAACAGTTCTTATTCAATATTCTATGTTTGTCCAAAAAGAGATACTGCGTTTAGAACTCGACAAATGCAATCCATGGTGGAGGGTATATTAGATTAGGTCGGGCCGAACTTAGCACGCTCTTACTTGTTCATGATGTATTGGTAGCTCTTGCAATGCTTTTGGCTCATCTTCACTCCAAAATCGACAATTTTACTTATTGACGTACCCATTAAGCCAAAAATGAGCTTCGTCGTAAAATGGATGAAGCGTGCGATTAACTTTCTTAACAGAGCACGCATTTTGATATTCAAAATTTCAATAATTTGCAAGTGTTGGTCGTTTGTAAGACGAAGGTTAAACATAGATCAAACTGAAGATGTTTAACAGTGAAACAAAACACAAACGTGCGTGAGTTGTTTAAACCAGTGTTGCCAAAATGGTAACAAAACAGGTTACAGCAAGCTAAGTTCGGCCGGGCCTAATCTTATATACTCTCCACCATGGATCGGATTTGTCGATTTTTTTGCGCGGTATCTCTTTTTACGAAAACAAAGAATTGTAGATCATGAGAGAACACAATACTTCAGCTAAATCGGATGAAAATTATGCCCTCTATTGGCTCAAGAAGTCAAGATCCAAGATCGGTATATGTGGCAGCTATATCAAGTTATGGACCGATTTAACCCATATTTGGCACTGTTGTTGGAAGTCATAACAAAGCACCAAGTGCAATTCAATTTCAGCCAAGTCGGATGAGAATTGCGCCCTCTAGTGGCTCAAGAAGTCAAGAACCAAGATTGATTTTTATGGCAGCTATATCAGGTTATAAACCGATTTGAACCACACTTAGCGCAGTTGTTGGAAGTGATACAAAAACACTTCATGCAAAATGTCAAATCGGATTGGAATTGCGACATCTAGATGCTTAAGATGTCAAGACTCAGGTCAGTTTATATGGCAGCTATATCAAAACATGGACTGGTACCATAGATATTTCAGAACAAAAAAAAAAACAAATAAATATGTTCTTCACTCGAATACCTGTTTCAATCTGTTTCTCCCTGCTATTGTTCAGTGAACAATACTCTTTTATATGTTGGAAGTTTGCCCTTGTTCCCTAAAGGAATGTTCGTGGGTAAATTTGCAATTTGCATGGTTCACACACTGAACAATTTTAAACATACCCGATGATAACCTAGTAAAAAAAATAAAAAAGTCCAACACTCCGATGATGGTTATCTTTCTCTTGCGAACCTCTTTTCCCTCAAAGCTTTTTCCATCTAATTCTCCCATCCTTCGTTGGCAACTCTAGTCTAAATATACAGGTTAAAGTAACATCAACAGGGTTAAGGATGTCTTTGTGGGCATGTAAGAGCTGACGCCGGGGGCATTAACCATACACGAACATGTTATAGTTATAGCGGTTGTGTTATTGGGGCATGCATCTCTAATTTTTTCTGTATTTAAGAATTTATGTTGTGGCACTAATTTTTTATGCTACAGTTGTTGCAACAAAATCTTAAAATACAGCTAAACCAATTTCACCCCATACCACTCCAGCATTATGGGAATTGTTCAGTGCACAGTTCAGGAGTAATATTGGGGAAAGAATATTTATAAAATTAAGATCCTATTTGGATCACAAGGCATACTGTGTTATTAATTTTTTTACGAGACCTTTCGAACAGTTTCGTAAGATATTACATCAGGAGAAAGGGTACCTTTACAAATAATGAGCAGAGAGTATAAAGAGGATAGGTTAGGTTGGTAGGAGTGGTAGTCCTTTACAGACTAACTTAGACAATATTAAAACCAGTCTGATACCTCAGGAGCGACAGACCAAATACATGTCCCAGATTCCAGCACCCCAGCTATTTCGGCGGGTACTGACAACATCGACATGCAGCAGTTGTAGATCCAAATCTCCAAATCGGCATATGGGTCTTTATTATAGCTATATGTAAATATGGGCCGATAGGAACCATATTCGGTTCGGGTGTCGATAGCCCTAATAAGACTCCTTTTTCCAAATTACAGCAAAATCGGATATGAAATACGCCTTTTGTTGGCTTTAGACCCTAAATAGGTCCGATATAGCCCATTCAAGATTTTAATCTGCGTATAGTCAACATACGGGTCTGTGCCTAATTTCCATTATATATCTCAATTAGTGAAGTCTGTAGAGTGATTAAACAGACGGACAGACACACGGACATCGTTAAATCGTTTTAGAATTTTACGACGATCAGAAAAATAATATACTTTGTAGGGTCGGAAATGGATTTTTCGATATGTTACATACGGAATGACAAAATGAATATACCCTCTATCCTATGGTGGAGGGTATACAAAAAGATTTAAATTCAAACCAACAACTAAACAAATATGTATATTATTGTGGACGGGCGGGCTATCGTCGACTATCGTTGGTACTATCGATGGTTGTAATATTACTATCTTCGACTATTAAAGGCACCGACTATCGATAGTTCTCCACCTCTAGTAAATACGCCGTGGCTATAACAAACGCTTTCACAATGTTCGCATTTAAGGATTGTGTGTTTCATGCTGTTTCCTTTATTTGAACAAATTCAGATTCTGCGCTTTCTTTATGAAAGATAAGCTTCGAAATTCCCGTGTCCGCTAAAAACTTTAGTCAAATAAAAATCCAATTCATCATGTTTTCTGTTCATCCATGTTTCAATGTCCGGAACCATGTGAAAAGTGTATCAGCCATTTTCGCTTCTTTTTATTAAATGTGTATTATGTCTCCTTTATTGTATTCGGCTATGAGGGATTCGAGCTGATCGTATATCTATTTTCTCTTCTCTAGGATTAGTGGGACCCGCAAGAAGCGATAATGCAGCTTACGATATCGCTCGATATGCAGATGTAACCCTTAGTAAGTTAATCGAACATGCGATTAACTTTCTACAACACATTTGATTGTTTTTTATACCCACCACCGAAGGATGGGGATATATTCATTTTGTCATTCCGTTTGCAACACATCGAAATATCCATTTCCGACCCTATAAAGTATATATATTCTTGATCAGCGTAAAAATCTAAGACGATCTAGGCATGTCCGTCCGTCTGTCCGTCTGTCTGTTGAAATCACGCTACAGTTTTTAAAAATAGAGATATTGAGCTGAAATTTTGCACAGAGTATTTTTTTGTCCATAAGCAGGTTAAGTTCGAAGATGGGCTATATCGGACTATATCTTGATATAGCCCCCATATAGACCGATCCGCCGATTTAGGGTCTTAGGCCCATAAAAGCCACATTTATTATCCGATTTTGCTGAAATTCGGGGCAGTGAGTTGAGCTAGGCCCTTCGACATCCTTCGTTAATTTGGCTCAGATCGGTTCAGATTTGGATATAGCTGCCATATAGACCGATCCTCCGATTTAGGGTCTAAGGCCCATAAAAGCCACATTTATTATTCGATTTTGCTGAAATTCGGGAAAGTGAGTTGTGTTAGGCCCTTGGACATCTTTCTTCAATTTGGTCTAGATCGGTTCAGATTTGGATATAGCTGCCATATAGACCGATCCTCCGATTTATGATGTCAGGCCCATAAAAGCCACATTTATTGTCCGATTTTGCTGAAATTCGGGACAGTGAGTTGCGTTAAGCCCTTCGATATCTTTCTTCAATTTGGTCCAGATCGGTCCAGATTTGGATATAGCTGCCATATAGACCGATCCTCCGATTTATGGTGTTAGGCCCATAAAAGCCACATTTATTTTTCGATTTTGCTGAAATTCGGGACAGTGAGTTGTGTTAGGCTCTTGGATATCTTTCTTCAATTTGGTCCAGATCGGTTCAGATTTGGATATAGCTGGCATATAGACCGATCCTCCGATTTAGGGTCTAAGGCCCATAAAAGCCACATTTACTATCCGATTTCGTTGAAATTTGGGACTGTGAGTTGTGTAAGGCCTTTCGACTTCCTTCGTTAATTTGACCCAGATCGGTTCAAGGTCCTAGGTCCTAAGGTCCTAGGCCCATAAAAGCCACATTTATTATCCGATTTTGATAAAATTCGGGACAGTGAATTGTGTAAAGCCCGTCAAAATCCTTTGTCAATTTGGTCCAGATCGGTTCAGATTTGGATATAGCTGCCATATATACCGATCCTCCGATTTATGGTGTTAGGCCCATAAAAGCCACATTTATTATCCGATTTTGCTGAAATTCGGGACAGTGAGTTGTGTTAGGCCCTTGGACATCTTTCTTCAGTTTGGTCCAGATCGGTTCAGATTTGGATATAGCTGCCATATAGACCGATCCTCCGATTTATGGTGTTAGGCCCATAAAAACCACATTTATTGTCCGATTTTGCTGAAATTTGGGACAGTGAGTTGTGTTAGGCTCTTGGACATCTTTCTTCAATTTGGTCCGGATCGGTTCAGATTTGGATATAGCTGCCATATAGACCGATTTTTTGATTTATGGTTTTGGGCCCTTAAAATGCTCATTTATTGTCCGATGTTGCCGAAATTTGGGACAGTGAGTTGCGTTAAGCCCCTTGACATACTTCTGCAACATCGCACAGATCGGTCCAGATGTTGATATAGCTGCCATATAGACCGATATCTAGGTTTTAGGTTTTGGTGCATTAAAAGACGCATTTATTGTAAGATGTCGCTGAAATTTGAGATAGTGAGTTTGGTTATGCTCTTCGACGTCCTTCTTCAATTTGGCCCAGATCGGTCCAGATTTGAACATAGCTGCCATATTGACCGATCTCTCGATTAAGGGTTTTGGGCCCATAAAATAGGCATTTATTGTCCGATTTCGCCGAAATTTTGGATAGTGCTTTGTGTTAGGCTCTTCGACATTTTTATGCGACTTGGCCCAAATCGGTCTAGATTTGGATATAGCTGCCATGTGGACCGATATCTCGATTTAAAGTCTTGGCCCCCTAAAAGGCGCATTTATAATCCGATTTCACTGAAATTTGACACAGTGACTTATGTTAGGCTTTTCGACATCCGTGACGTATATACAGTTCAGATCGGTTTATTTTTGGATATAGCTTGTGTACTTAATAATATTTGGTCCAAATCGGAACATATCTTGATATAACTGATATGGGACATAAAGTATGAAATTTTCACCGAATTTTGATGAAAGGTGGTTAAATATATACCCGAGGTGGTGGGTATCCAAAGTTCGGCCCGGCCGAACTTAACGCCTTTTTACTTGTTGTCGTTGATGTTGCATTGTAATCCCGCCAAGGAATATCTGTACTGTTGTCGAATGAGTCCATGCTACTTTCGGAACAATCAAGAATCAGTGAGTTCGCAAGTGTGGAAATAATCATCTTCCGCCGAGGCCTTTACTCTCAACTTGTAGTTTGTAGAAATTCTCATCTTCTTTGAACATCCATTCGCCATTTATATGGTAATGTCAAACAATTCCTTCAATATATCAAAGTTTTGTTTTTTCTGCAGCGCTCGTTGTCTTTCAGAAGTTTTGTTAGTTTTGCACAAATGACTTGATCAAATAAATGCGGGAAGTTAAATGTTTTGCTCCATAAGGACTTTATGCTATGTCTACATTGAATCGTTTTGCTTATATTGGTTTGATGTACCTCAACAGTTCACTCTAGTTGACATGCTTTGGAAGATGCATTTTTTCACACTCCAACATAAATGTTATGATGCACTGATGTTAAGATTTCCCATATATCCCATATATATGTTCGTCAGATTTTGGGTACTTTGCAGATTAATATTTTGCACTTTTCACAGGATACGACGTGATTCACGAAACCACCGCAATCTTGGAATAATGAAGATGATCGAAGGCTTGTCATAACAGGAGTTATGGTCAAGGCAGCCTAGAGGTTCTTCAAACCATTGAAGTCACCCGGACCTGATGAAATATTTCCGGCGTTACTACAAAAGGTAGCCGACTATCTTGCGCCTCATCTGACCACTATTTTCACAGCGTGCTTAGGACTTGCATATACTCCGAAATCCTGGCAGGAGGCAAGGGTGGTGTTTATACCCACGCACGGCAACGCAAGTTATGTGACACCAAAGGTCTACAAACCTTGCGTCCTTTCTACTCAAAACCATGGAATATATTATGGATACCATGATAAAGAGTAGGACATCCAGCGAACTGCTCAAATGCAAATAGCATGCCTGTAGAAGATTGCGTATAAAATGGAAAAATCCTTCGATGCCAAGATGTACACATTGGCGGTATGCATTGACATCGAGGGTGCTTTTAACAATGTTCGGTCCTTAGAGACTGGAAAAGCCATATACTAAGGAACAGGTGGATAAATTGCGGGTCCCATGACATAAATATAAGGTAGAAAGTGGCACAAGGCACGCCACAGAGGGGGGCATTTTATCGCTACTCCTTTGGGTGACCCGTCTGCTATACGACGATATTATAATAAAGGGTGATTTTTTTGAGGTTAGGATTTTCATGCATTAGTATTTGACAGATCACGTGGGATTTCAGACATGGTGTCAAAGAGAAAGATGCTCAGTATGCTTTGACATTTCATCATGAATAGACTTACTAACGAGCAACGCTTGCAAATCATTGAATTTTATTACCAAAATCAGTGTTCGGTTCGAAATGTGTTCATTCACCGTTCAGCGATGAGGCTCATTTCTGGTTGAATGGCTACGTAAATAAGCAAAATTGCCGCATTTGGAGTGAAGAGCAACCAGAAGCCGTTCAAGAAATGCCCATGCATCCCGAAAAATGCACTGTTTGGTGTGGTTTGTACGCTGGTTGAATCATTGGACCGTATTTTTTCAAAGATGCTGTTGGACGCAACGTTACGGTGAATGAACACAATTTGAACCGAACACTGATTTTGGTAATAAAATTCAATGATTTGCAAGCGTTGCTCGTTAGTAAGTCTATTCATGATGAAATGTCAAAGCATACTGAGCATCTTTCTCTTTGACACCATGTCTGAAATCCCACGTGATCTGTCAAATACTAATGCATGAAAATCCTAACCTCAAAAAAATCACCCTTTACTTCTTAGGGTAAGGATCCGAACCAGCCATGAAGAAGGTCCTGCATATGGCATATGTCTGGGCTACAATGTTAACCCAGAGAAGACTGAACTATGCCTGGACACGAGGAAGACGAATGTGGGTCAATTTAACGCACCACGTTTCCGCAATAAAACGAATTCGATATCTATCTGACAAAGTCATACATGGGAGTGATCTTGGACAGGAAACTGAATTGGAAGTGTCACATTCAGGAGCGTACTGAGTAGGCTCACATATGTAGGGCTCTATGTCGACGGGCCGTAGGCTGGAAATGGGGCCTGAATCCGAGAATAGTCCATTGGCTCTACAGGAACATGATTAGATACTTACTAACACCTCAGTAGTTTGGTGGACTGCTGTGGAGAAAGAGTGCAATATAAGCAATATGCTACAGGTTCAGAGAACATGTTGTCTTGACATAGGCGGAGCGAATAGGACCATGCCCACTAGGGCACTGGAGACTATTTTGGATATCCGACCCATTGACATACAGTTTAAATGCGGCTATGAGACTTAAGACTCATACCATCGCGGTATAATCGAGGAGACTATAGGAAACCAGAAAGGAAGGAAAGAGGTTTCTGATCGGATACCTGAGATGAACCTTGAAATAGAGTGCAAGGCACTGCTGCCATCGGCACAGTCTAGGATTGACGGAACCCTAGTATTGCCATCAGGAAGATCTTGTTACACGGATGGATCGTTAGGGTGCCGGGCCATAAGGGAGTAAGGGGGAATGAAAGGGCAGACAATTTGGCGATGAAGGGCAGAGGACTGCCGTCAATAAACTTGGTTAACCCGAAGCCTTTCTAATAGACGCAATCCTAGTTAAGGGCGTGGGCGACGAACGCGCATGTAACACTATTGAACACCGAGACAGTCGATAGAACGGCGTCCTCCGGACGAGGCTATCACTGAAAGAAATAAGAAGGAGGCCAGTATAGCTTTTGGTATCATAACGGGACACATTGGACTACAAGCATGTGTAGGGCATGTGAGGAAGATGATGGGACATTGACGTATTTCCCATGTCATTTAGCCGATACTGGTACTTAGGTGGGACACAATACCATACATGAACCAACTAAGAGAAGTGGTATGGAAAACAATTAAATGTTTTGTAATCAGCACGGAATTCCTAACTTAAAATTTTTGTTTTTCGAGGTTACATTTTAGTTTTTAGAGCGCACAAAATGCTGATTACTGGCTTAGGTGTACGTCCATAGAGGCATGGGGCGGATTAATATCCACATCCTCTTTCCACCCTAACCTAACCTATTATTTTGCTTCCATATTCATATATCGCCCTATTTGAACTTATAGACCAGTAGTTATTACAATTTGAACATATTTGCTCGAAATTTTGTTACAAGTTCCGTCAAAATCGGTTCAGATTTGGATATAGCTCCCATATATATGTTAGACCGATTTGCAGTAGCAATGCAATAAAATGGATGGTCATTTGTTAACCGATTCTCTTGAAATTTGGCACGATGGATTTTCTCTCGTCTCTCGATAAAAATGGTGAATTTCATGAAAATAGGTTCGGATTAAGATATAACTCTCTATATATATCGCCCGATTTTTACTCCTAGAGCCACTGCAAACGTATTTTTTGACCAATCTTGCCAAAACTGTGCACAACGCTTTCCCCGACGACTACCACATTATTTTGGAAGTATGTTCGAAGTCGGTTCAGATTTAGATATAGCTCCCATATATAGGTTCGTCCGATTTTGAGAAATATTGCAATAAAGTGCTCATTTGTTAACCGATTCTCTCGAAATTTTGTAGGAAGGATTTTCTTATTACTTCCGCCATCGCTGGTGAATTTCATACAAATCGGCTCAGTTTTATATATGGCTGTCATATATTATACACCCGATTTCATCTCCAAGAGCCACTGCAAGCGCATTTTTGGATCAATCTTGCACAACGCTTTCCACGACGACTAACACATTATCTGAGAAGTTTGCTCGAAATCGGTTCAGAATTAGATATAGCTCTCATATATTTGTTCGTCAGTTTTGGGTAATTTGCAACAATGTTATTATATGTGAACCGTAGTTATTACAGTTTGAACATATTTGCTCAAAATTTTATACGGATTGTTTAATAACCAATCCAAAAACATCCGCCGAAGTCCATCAACATTGGTTCAGAATTGGATATAGCTCCCACCTTGTACTTATATGGTAGATGTAGGGTATTTTACGTTTTCTTATCCTAAATACCTTTAATTTGAGTCCCATATTGCCATTGGTTTAAGCGAAGTTTACAGAATGAGGCGTCCCCAAAAACACATGGCCCCAAAATTGGTTATCAAATTCGGTTTCTAATCTCAAATATCTTTAATTTGAGCCACATATTGATATGGTGGAAAAATGTTTACCCTTTTGCAGGTGTTTTGGGGAACGGGTGATGCCCTAAATACATGATCGTACATTTAGATATCAAATTCGTATTCTACACCCAAAAACCTTTATTTGAGCCCCATATTGCGATGGTCACTAAAAAATTGCTGTTTGTGGGGTATTTTGGGAAAGGGGTAGACCCTCAGAAAGTTGGTCCCCGAAAATGGGTATCAATTGTTGCTCTACCCCCCAAAACCTTTCATTTAAGCCCAACATTGTCATGGCCGGTAAATATGCCCGATTTAGGGGTGTTTTGGGGATTGCGGTGGTCCCCCAATCACTAAGATAGGAAAATATATCAGCAATGTTCTCTATTCTCATATATAATTTATTTGAACCCCATATTAACTTTGGCCTCAAAATTGGATATCAAATTCGTTTTCTAATCTCATTTAAACTCCTTATTGCAAAAGTCAGCAAATATGTTCGGTTTGGGGTATTGTCTCTAAAAACTATGAATATTTAGTTCCGCTCTCTTTAAGACCCAAATTGTCTTGATGAGCAGATACGTCCTATTTGGGGTTCGTTATGGTGGTGGGAAGTCCGCTAGATAGTTGGCCCATAATGTTGATATCAGTTACGTGATCTACACCCACATACCTTTAATTTGAGTCCCATATTTCCATAGTCGGCAAACATGACCGGCTTGGGGGTTGCTTTGGGGGATGGGCGGCCACTTAGTGAGTTGGCCTTGAAAATACATATCGAATTCGTGTTCCACTTTGAAAACCCTCTTATTTGAGCCTCATATTGCAATAGTCTGCAAATACTTACTATTTGGGTGGTGTTGTGGGGGGTGGGGTGGCCCCACAAACACTTTTCCGAATATTGATATCAGATTCGTGCTTTACTCCCAAACACCTATCATTTGAGCCCCATATTGGTATGGTCGTAACTTTGTCCCCTTTGGGTGATGTTTTTGGTGAGAGGCGGCCCCCTAAACACTTGGTCCCATATTTGGATATCAGATTCGTATTCTACATTCAAATACCTTTTATATTCCCATGGTCAGTAAATAAGTCCTGTTTGGGGTGGTTTGCGGATGGGGTGGTACCCCAGAAACGTAGTCCCACACTTGGATATCAGTTTCGTATTCTACTCGCAAATACCTTTCGTTTGAGTCCCATATTGCCATGGTCGGTAAATATGTCCGATTTGGGGGTGTTTTGGGGCTTGCGGTGGTGCCCCTAGCAGTTGGTCCCATATTTGGATATCAGATACGTTTTCTTATCCTAATTACCATTCATTTGAGTTCCATATTGTCGTGATTGATCTAAATATATGTTTGGTAGGTTTTAGGGTGGGACAGACCCCTAGGTACCCGATCCGAAATTTGGATACCAAATTTTTATTTTTAGGGTACTATATGAAAGCACACAAAATTTCGCCTAAATTGCACCACCCATCTCCGAGATCTGGTGTTTGTGAAAATTAAGGTAAAGGAGTTGGTATTGTAAATGGGCCATATCGGTCCATGTTTTGATATAGCTTGAGCCTCTAGAGTGCGGATTTCTTATCCGATTGGAATGAAATTTTGCACGACCTGTTTTGTTATGATATCCAACAACTGCCATATAAACCGATCTTGGGTCTTGACTTCTTGAGCCTCTAGAGAGCGCAATTCTTATCCGATTGGAATGAAATTTTTGCACGACGTGTTTTTTTATGATATCAAACAACTGTGCCAAGTATAGTTCAAATCGGTTCATAACCTGTTATAGCTGTCATATAAACCGATCTTGGGTCTTGATTTCTTGATCCTCTAGAGTGCGCAATTCTTATCCGATTGGAATGAAATTTTGCACGACCTGTTTTGTTATGATATCCAACAACTGTGCCAAGTATGGTTTAAATCGGTTTATAACCTGATATAGCTGCCATATAAACCGATCTCGGATCTTGACATCTTGAGCCTATAGAGTGCGCAATTCTTATCCGATATATGAAAGCACACAAAATTTCGCCTAAATTGCACCACCCATCTTCGAGATCTGGTGTTTGTGAAAATTAAGGTAAAGGAGTTGGTATTGTAAATGGGCCATATCGGTCCATGCTTTGATATAGCTTGAGCCTCTAGAGTGCGGATTTCTTATCCGATTGGAATGAAATTTTGCACGACCTGTTTTGTTATGATATCCAACAACTGCGCCAAGTATGGTTCAAATCGGTTTATAACCTGATATAGCTGTCATATAAACCGATCTTGGGTCTTTACTTCTTGAGCCTCTAGAGTGCTCAATTCTTATCCGGTTGGAATCAAATTGTGCACTACGTGTTTTGTTACGATATCCAACAAATGTGCCAAGTATGGTTTAAATCGGTCCATAACCTGATATAACTGCCATATAAGCTGATCTTGGGTCTTGATTTCTTGAGCCTCTAGACTGCGCAATTCTTATCCGATTGGAATGAAATTTTGCACGACCTGTTTTGTTATGATATCCAACAACTGTGCCAAGTATGGTTCAAATTGGTTCATAACTTGTTATAGCTGTAATATAAACCGATCTTGGGTCTTGACTTCTTGGTCCTCCAGGGGGCGGAATTCGTATCCGATTTGAATGCATTTTTGCACGAAGTATTTTGTTATGATATCCAACAACTGTGCCAAGTTTGGTTCAAATCGGTCATTAACTGATATAGCTGTCATATAAACAGCTCTGGGGATTTGACTTCTTGAGCTTCTAGAGGGCGCAATTCCTATCCGATTTGGCCGAAATTTTGCATGACATATTTTATTCTTACTTTCAACAACTGTGTCAAATCAGGTTAAATCGAATCGGACATATATTTTTAAGGCCAACTCACTGAGTGGCCGCCCATCCCACAAAACACCCCCCAAGCCGGTCATATTTGCCGACTATGGAAATATGGGGTTCAAATTAAAGGTATTTCGGAGTAGACCACGTATCTGATATCAACATTAGGGGCCAACTGTCTAGCGGACGTCCCACCACCAAAACAACCCCCAGATAGGACGTATTTGCTCCCCAAGACAATTTGGGTCTTAAAGAGAGTGGAACTAAATATTCATAGTTTTTAGAGACAATACCCAAACCGAACATATTTGCTGACTGTTGCAATAAGGAGTTTAAATGAGATTAGAAAACGAATTTGATATCCAATTTTGAGGGCAATGGCAATATGGGGCTTAAATAAATGACATATAGATATATGAGAATAGAGCACATGGCTGATATATTTTTAGGGCTCAGAATTTGGGGGACCACCCTACTCCCCAAAACACCCCTAAATCGGGCATATTTACCGACCATGACAATGTCGGGCTTAAATGAAAGGTTTTGGGGGGTAGAGCAAGAATTGATACCCATTTTCGGAACCCTCTTCCAAAATACCCCACAAACAGCAATTTTTTAGTGCCCATCGCAATATGGGGCTCAAATAAAGGCATTTGGGAGTAGAATGCGAATTTGATATCCAAATGTAGGGCCATGTATTTAGGGCATCACCCCTTTCCCAAAACACCCCCAAAGGGAAAAAATTTTTCGACCACGCAAACATGTGGCTCAAATGAAAGGTATTTGAGATTAGAAAACGAATTTGATAACCTATTTTGGGGCTATGTGTTTGGGGGACGCCTCATCCTTTAAACTCCTCTTAAGCCAATGGCAATATGGTGTTTAAATAAATGGTATTTGAGAGAAGAGAATGATGGTGAAATTTTTTCATGGCCAAGTATCTGGGGGACCACCTCTTCCCCGAAAACACCACTAAATCAGAAATCATGAGAATATCGGGCTGAAATGAAGTATTTTAAGAATGAAGTACACCTTACATCCAAACTTAAATTCGTGGACCAATAAAGATCATAAGGGATTCAGATTAAGGCACTTTTATTTTTAAACTGTTATTCAAGTGATATACTATTTTCGTAGCATGGTTTTTCACTAAAAGGAATTAAGGCGGCTGCATCTGCCGGATGATAATTGAGCTACAACTACCCTGGTTTGCCGGGGGAGGTCAATTTCTTCGGGTGCAATGGGTGGCGGTTGTTCTCTAAGGACGGTAGTTATTCACCGCATCTGCTACCGTATCTGCAAGAATGTTTTTCAGACCGACTTGATATGCCGCTTGATGCTCCCTTTTGTAGCGCTGAACCATTCGCTCTATATCATGAAGATCTATTTGAAGGCCCTTGGGCGGTGGATACCTACCTATCCACATGATGATGATTTAAATAATTTATGCGATTACAGCCCAGAAGGTATTGCTTAGAGAGCATGTAATTATGTCTTTTCACGGATAGGATCTTTGTCTGCTGATGGAGGAGCTCTACGTGAGAACTGAGGAGTCAGCCCGTCGCAGTTCAAAGGGCAGCACTCTGACAGATCTGTATATCTGTAAAACTGAGGAGACAAAGGGCAGCACTCTGACAGATCTGTATATTATTCCACTGCGTGTCACAAAGCTGACGGGACCACAGATATCTACAAATTTCTTGCAGCAAAATAAGAGGCAAGTTCGTTGAGGTAGATGTTTAGCCTATCGCAGATGTCATCATTGGGTGGGGGGCCTCATGCCATGATCGTATAATTGTCCGCATATGATCCGATCTCATTGCCATCTTCAGGCGGTGGAATGGAGGATAGGTAGAGGTTTAACAGTACCGGAGTTATCACCCCGCCTTAGGGAACTCCGTGTTTCACTCTACGGTGTTTCGATTTCTTATTCCTTAATTCCACAAATGACTGGCGACCACACAGATAATTCGCGGCCCAGCGTTTCAGGCCCAACTGGAGGGACGTATTAGCGATGTTCTCAAAGAGTTTGGCATGGCTGACCATGTCGAATGCCTTCGATAGGTCGAGTACCACGAGAACCGTCCTATCACATGACCTGGGGTGATTGAAGCCACGGCAAATATGTGAAGTGATGGCATACAGAGCCGTTGTTGTGCTATGCAGTTTTCGAAATCCATGCTGATGCCCGACAAATTGAAATTCTCCAACTCCCCCGTACTCGGATCCTTTACAGGCTTCAGTAGCGGGATCACTCTGCCCATTTTCCAGCTGTCGGGTACTGTAAGAGTGTTCAAAGACAGGTTGAGAACAGTAGTAAGGTACTCAACTCCAGGTAAATCCAGATTCTTCAACATCAATGTGGAAATTCCGTCGGGACCCAACGCCTTGGATGACTTGGCGCCACGGATGGCATTCGTAACTTCGCCCACGGTAAATTGTTATGGCTGTCCATCTGCTCGGAGACCACGGATACGATAAATGGCTCTCCTAGCCCTGTCACTTTAGGGATGAACAATGATTTGACGCCAAAAGTCCTGTCGTCCCGTCTCCGGGGTTCGAGAGTGACTTAAATCGCTACTAGTTTCGACCGATGCTTCCAGAATGGCTAATACGATCTCATTTTTATACCCTCCACCATAAGATGGGGGGTATACTAATTTCGTCATTCTGTTTGTAACTACTCGAAATATTCGTCTGAGACCCCATAAAGTATATATATTCTTGATCGTCGCGACATTTTATGTCGATCTAGCCATGTCCGTCCGTCCGTCCGTCTGTCTGTCGAAAGCACGCTAACTTTCGAAGGAGTAAAGCTAGCCGCTTGAAATTTTGCACAAATACTTCTTATTAGTGTAGGTCGGTTGGTATTGTAAATGGGCCATATCGGTCCATGTTTTGATATAGCTGCCATATAAACCGATCTTGGGTCTTGACTTCTTGAGCCTCTAGAGTGCGCAATTCTTATCCGATTGGAATGAAATTTTGCACGACGTGTTTTGTTATGATATCCAACAACTGTGCCAAGTATGGTTCAAATCGGTTCATAACCTGATATAGCTGCCATATAAACCGATCTTGGGTCTTGACTTCTTGAGCCTCTAGAAGGCGCAATTCTTATCCGATTGGAATGAAATTTTGCATGACGTGTTTTGTTACGATACCCAACAACTGTGCCAAGTATGGTTCAAATCGATCTATAACCCTATATAGCTGTCATATAAACCGATCTTGGGTCTTGACTTCTTGAGCCTCTAGAGGGCGCAATTCTTATCCGATTGGGATGAAATTGTGCACGACGTGTTTTGTTATGATATCCAACAACTGTGTTAAGTATGGTTCAAATCGGTTTATAACCTGATATAGCTGCCATATAAACCGATCTTGGGTCTTGACTTCTTGAGCCTCTAGAGTGCGTAATTCTTATCCGATTGGAATGAAATTTTGCACGACGTTTTTCGTTATTATATCCAACAACTGTGCCAAGTATGGTTCAAATCGGGTTTTAACCTGATATAGCTGCCATATAAATCGATCTTGGGTCTTGACTTCTTGAGCCTCTAGAGTGCGCAATTCTTATCCGATTGGAATGAAATTTTGCACGACGTGTTTTGTTATGATATCCAACAACTGTGCCAAGTATGGTTCAAATAGGTCCATAACCTTATATAGCTGTCATATAAACCGATCTTGGGTCTTGACTTCTTGAGCCTCTAGAGGGCGCAATTCTTATCCAATTTAAATGAATTTTTGCACAAAGTATTTTGTTATGATATCCAACAACTGTGACACATATGGTACAAATCGGTTCATAACCTGATATAGCTGTCATATAAACAGATCTGGGGACTTGACTTCTTGAGACTCAATTCTTATCCGATTTGGCTGAAATTTCGCAAGACGTTTTTATACCCTTCACCAAATAGCACGCTAACTTCCGAAGGAGTAAAGCTAGCCGCTTGAAATTTTGCACAAATACTTCTTATTGATGTAGGTCGGTTGGTATTGTAAATGGGCCATATCGGTCCATGTTTTGATATAGATGCCATACAAACCGATCTTGGGTCTTGAGTTCTTGATCCTCTAGAGTGCGCAATTCTTATCCGATTGGGATGAAATTTTGCACGACGTGTTTTGTAATGATATCCAACCACTTTGCCAAGTATGGTACAAATCGGTTTATAACCTGATATAGCTGCCATATAAACCGATCTTGGGTCTTGACTTCTTGAGCCTGTAGAATGCGCAATTCTTATCCGATTGGAATGAAATTTTGCACGACGTGTTTTGTTATTATATCCAACAACTGTGCCAAGTATGGTTCAAATTGGTTGATAACCTGATATAGCTGCCATATAAATCGATCTTGGGTCTTGACTTCTTGAGCATCTAGAGGGCGCAATTCTTATCCAATTTGAATTAATTTTGGCACGTAGTATTTTGTTATGATATCCAACAACTCTGCAAAATATGGCTCAAATCGGTTCATAACCTGATATAGCTGTCATATAAACAGATATGGGAACTTGACTTCTTGAGCTTCTAGAGGGCGCAATTTCTATCCGATTTGGCTGAAATTTCGCAAGACGTTTTTTATTGTTACTTTCAACAACTATGTCAAATAAAGTACAAGTCGGTTCATAACCTGATATAGCTGCCATATAAACCGATCTGGGATATTGACTTCTTGAGCCTCTAGAGATCGCAATTATTATCCGATTTGCCTGAAATTTTGTACGACGGATTCTCTCATGACCACTAACATACGACTTTATTTTGGTCTGAATCGGTTTATAGGCCGATACAGCTCCCATATAAATCGTTCTCTCTATTTTACTTCTTGAGCCCACAAAGGGCGCAATTCTTATTCGAATTGGCTGACATTTTACACAGGTCTCCAACATATAATTTAATTGTGGTTAAAACCGGACCATATCTTGATATCGCTCTAATAGCAGAGCAAATCTTTTCTTATATCCTTTTTTTTGCCTAAGAAGAGATGGCGGGAAAATAACTCGACAAATGCGATCCATGGTGGAGGGTATATAAGATTCGGCCCGGCCGAACTTAGCACGCTTTTACTTGTTAGTATTTAGAACACCCCTATGGGAAATGTGTAGTCAATTGCCCCAAATATACCGGTCTTAAACTGGAGAATAAGTTACATGTCACAGGACATACCCTATAGGGAATGAAAAGTTTCAATTGGCATAACTTATGATTCTTTATTATAAAATAGGGGCACAACATAATTTATTATGTTGTGCCCCTATTTCCGGTAGGGGCACAACAAGCCAAAAACTGGATAAGATGTATGTTCATAGTGGAATGGGGCAGATGAATATCCGTATCCTCTTTTCAACCTTACCTAATCACCCATCATATTTTTCCTTGTTGTACCTACATGCCAAATTTCAGACCTGTAGCTCCATCTATAAAGAAAGTACCAAATAGTACAAATTTTGGTACCGAATTGTTCAAATTTTAAAGATTTGTTGTTTTATCCGCTGAATTTGGAATTGATTGCACTAAGATTCACGCAATTTGTCGGTAAACGGCAGATTTTTTTATTTTTTTTGATAACTATAGCTGGTACATAATGTTCACAACATTACACAAAATACTTCTGCATTCCTGTCATATAATAAAAGCTTCGGTAGTGCCTATAGAATGCTTAGCAGGAAATGCATGGTGTCAAAGAGAAAGATGCTCAGTATGCTTTGACATTTCATCATGAATAGACTTACTAACGAGCAACGCTTGTAAATCATTGAATTTTATTACCAAAATCAGTGTTCGGTTCGAAATGTGTTTCGCGCTTTACGTCCGATTTATGGTCTACATAATCGACCAAGTGAGCAAACAATTAATGCGATTGTGACCAAGTTTCGCACTCAGTTTACTTTATTGGACATTAAACCAACCACACGAATGCGTACAGTGCGTACAGAAGAGAATATTGCGTCTGTTTCTGAAAGTGTTGCTGAAGACCGTGAAATGTCGATTCGTCGCCGTTCGCAGCAATTGGGTTTGTGTTATTCGACCACATGGAAGATTTTACGCAAAGATCTTGGCGTAAAACCGTATAAAATACAGCTCGTGCAAGAACTGAAGCCGAACGATCTGCCACAACGTCGAATTTTCAGTGAATGGGCCCTAGAAAAGTTGGCAGAAAATCCGCTTTTTTATCGACAAATTTTGTTCAGCGATGAGGCTCATTTCTGGTTGAATGGCTACGTAAATAAGCAAAATTGCCGCATTTGGAGTGAAGAGCAACCAGAAGCCGTTCAAGAACTGCCCATGCATCCCGAAAAATGCACTGTTTGGTGTGGTTTGTACGCTGGTGGAATCATTGGACCGTATTTTTTCAAAGATGCTGTTGGACGCAACGTTACGGTGAATGGCGATCGCTATCGTTCGATGCTAACAAACTTTTTGTTGCCAAAAATGGAAGAACTGAACTTGGTTGACATGTGGTTTCAACAAGATGGGGCTACATGCCACACAGCTCGCGATTCTATGGCCATTTTGAGGGAAAACTTCGGAGAACAATTCATCTCAAGAAATGGACCGGTAAGTTGGCCACCAAGATCATGCGATTTGACGCCTTTAGACTATTTTTTGTGGGGCTACGTCAAGTCTAAAGTCTACAGAAATAAGGCAGCAACTATTCCAGTTTTGGAAGACAACATTTCCGAAGAAATTCGGGCTATTCCGGCCGAAATGCTCGAAAAAGTTGCCCAAAATTGGACTTTCCGAATGGACCACCTAAGACGCAGCCGCGGTCAACATTTAAATGAAATTATCTTCAAAAAGTAAATGTCATGGACCAATCTAACGTTTCAAATAAAGAACCGATGAGATTTTGCAAATTTTATGCGTTTTTTTTTAAAAAAAAGTTATCAAGCTCTTAACAAATCACTCTATACTTGACATGTATCATTGAGCTATGGATGGTTCTAATCCATAAATTTCAAGCTTATGTTTACAAGTACGTATAAGTAAAGCAAGGAAGCTTCCATTTCCTGAAGAAGTCATTTCATTATTCAAAACACCAAGTTTGCCGCCTCAAGTGGA
The DNA here is from genome assembly GCF_963082655.1 of Stomoxys calcitrans. Classification (NCBI taxonomy): domain Eukaryota; kingdom Metazoa; phylum Arthropoda; class Insecta; order Diptera; family Muscidae; genus Stomoxys; species Stomoxys calcitrans. Next base: position 61,845,745 of record NC_081552.1, read on the forward strand.
CTTACTTTCCACATCTATGCAGGCTTTCACCAGAAATAAAGATCATGAACATTCAGATGAAAGCTAGGATTTGTTGATAAATTATTCAATAGAATTAGACACCGAAGAAAGTGATCTTGATTGTTAAAAATTTAAAATCGCTATTACCTTATCATTTGCAATACAACTTTTTTAATAATATTTAAACTATTTATCACAAAATTTAAATCAACTTGTAAGAACAAGTAATTTTTATATACCCTCCACCATGGATCGCATTTGTCGAGTTCTTTTCCCGGTATCTCTTTTTAGGCAAACAACGAATAAAGGAAAATAAATGCTATGCTATTGGAGCTATATCAAGATATGGTCCGATTCGGACCATAATTAAATGGAATGTTAACGACCATAGAATAAGTCATTGCTTTAACCGATTCAGACCATATTTAACACGTATGTTGAAGGTCAGGGGAGAAGCCGTTGTACAAAATGTCGGCCAAATCTGAACATTGTTGCGCTCTCTAGAGGCTGAAGAAGTCAAGATTCCAGATCGGTTTATATGACAGCTATATCAGGCTATGGACCGATTTAAACCATATTTGCCACAATTGTGGGAATTCAGAACGAAACACGTCATGCAAAATCGGATAAGAATTGCGCCCTCTAGTGGCTCAAGAAGTCAAGACCCCAGATCAGTTTATAGGGCAGCTCTATCAGGTTATGGACAGATTTCAGTCATACGTAGCACACTTGTTGGAAGTTGTAGCAAAATTTCAGCCTAATAGGATAAGAATTGCGCCGTCTAGTGGCTCAAGAAGTCAAGAATCAATATCTGTTTATATTGCAGCTATATCACGTTATGGACCGATTTTAACCGTACTTAGAACAGTTGTTGGAAACGATAACAAAACAAGCAAAATTTCAGTAAATCGGATGGGAAATGCGCCCTCTAGAGGCTCCAGAAGACCCCAGATGGGTTTATATAACAGATACACCAGGTAATGGACCGATTTCAACCAAAATTAGTTGACGGTTGTTGGATGTCATACTAAAATGATATGTGCAAAATTTCAGTCAAATCGGATAAATATTGCGTCCCCTAGAATTCAAGAACCAAGATCAGCTATGACAAATATGTATTAGTCAGATATAACAAAACATGGACCGATATTGCCCATTTACAATTCCAACCGACCTACACTAAGAAGAAGTATTTGTGCAAAATTTCAAGCGGCTAGCTTTACTCCTTCGAAAGTTAGCGTGCTTTCGACAGACAGGCGGACGGACGGACATGGCTAGATCGACTTAAAATGACGATCAAGAATATATATACTTTATGGAGTCTTAGACGCATATTTCGACGTGTTACAATTAGAATGAAGAAATTAGTATATCCCCAGCCTATGGTGGAGGGTACAAAAACAGTTATTAAAAAATTTTCCAAGCATGTGACAGGGGAAATGCCTGGTTTTTCAACCCGTTGAAGTAGTGGGTTTTTTTAACCGGAGAATTGACCGATTTTGGCCGGCAAAAATTATATACAATCAAGCTAGCGTTACCAAGCTTTGTAAATTAGTGTGTCTTACCAAAAAAAGGGCTACAAATGATTTTGGAATAAATCGGGATAGGTTTAGTTATATCTCCTATATATATATCTTATATATAACAAGTAAAAAGGCATTAAGTTCGGCCGGGCCGAACTTTTGATACCCACCACCTCGGGTATATATGTAAATCGCCTTTCATCAAAATTCGGTGAAAAATTCATAAGTTATGTCCAATATATCAGTTATATTAAAATATATTCCGATTTGGACCAAATTCTATTAAGTACAGTAGATATATCTAAAAATAAACCGATCTGAACCATATACGACACGGATGTCGAAAAGCCTAACTTAAGACTTTGTAAAATTTCAGTGATATCGGATTATAAATGCGAATTTAATGAGGCCAAGACTTTATATCGTGATATCGGTCTACATGGCAGCTATATCCAAATCTACACCGATTTGGGCCAAGTTGCATAAAAATGTCGAAGAGCCTAACTTAAAGCACTGTCCCAAATTTCGGCGAAATCGGACAATAAATGTCTCTTTTATGGGACCAAAACCTTAAATCGAGAGATCGGTCTATATGGCAGCTATATTCGAATCTGGACCGATCTGGGCAAAATTGAAGAAGGACGTCGAAGAGCCTAACTAAACTCACTGTCTCAAATTTCAGCGACATCAGACAATAAATGCGTCTTTTATGGCCCCAAAACCTAAAACGTTGATATTGGTCTATATGGCAGCTATATCCAAATCTGGACCGATCTGTGCGATATTGCAAAAGTATGTCTAGGGGCTTAATTTAACTCACTGTCCCGAATTTCAGCGACATCGGACAATAAATGAGCATTTTAAGGGCCCAAAACCTTAAATCAGGAAATCGGTCAATATGGCAGCTATATCCAAATCTGGACCGATCTGAGCCAAATTGACGAAGGATGTCGATGGGCCTAACACAATTCACTGTCTCGGATTTCATCAAAATCGGATAATAAATGTGGCTTTTATGGGCTTAAGTCCCTAAATCGAAGGATCGGTCTATATGGCAGATATATCCAAATCTTTACCGATTTGAGCCAAATTGACGAAAGATGTCGATGGGCCTAACACAATTCACTGTCTCGAATTTCATCAAAATCGGATAATAAATATGGCTTTGTGGGCCTATGACCCGAAATCGGAGGATCGGTCTATATGGCAGCTATATCCAAATCTGAACCGAAGGAAGTTGAAGGGCCTAACACAACTCCCTGTCCCAAATTTCAGCAAAATCGGATAATATATGTGGCTTTTATGGGCTTAAGACCCTAAATTGGAGGATCGGTCTATATGGGGGCTATATCAAGATATAGTCCGATATAGCCCATCTTCTGTGCAAAATTTCAGCTCAATATCTCTATTTTTATAGACTGTGGCGTGATTTCAACAGACAGATGGACAGACGGACGGACATGTCTAGATAGTCTTAGATTTTTACGCTTATCAAGAATATATATACTTTATAGGGTCGGAAATGGATATTTCGATGTGTTGCAAACGGAATGACAAAATGAATATACCCCCATCATTCGGCGGTGGGTATAAAAATCAATTTGTGCTTGTTTGTTGGTTTGTTTGTATGTTTGTTTGTTTATTTGTTTGTTTGTTTATTTGTTTGTTTGTCAAAGTCAAGATCCAAGATCGGTTAATATGACAGCTATATCAGATTATGCACTGATTTGAATCATCAACCGACCTACACTTACAAACAAATCGGATGAGAATTGCGCCTTCTATAGGCTCAGGAAGTCAAGACCCAAGATCGGTTTATATGGCAGCTATATCAAAACATAGACCGATTTGGCCTATTCACAATACCAATCGACCTACACTAATAGAAAATATTTGTGCAAAATTTCAAGCGGCTAGTTTTACTCCTTCGAAAGTTAGCGTGCTTTCGACAGACAGACGAACGGACATGGCTAGATCGACTTAAAATGGCATGACGATCAAGAATATATACACTTTATGAGGCTCAGACGTATATTTCAAGGTGTTAAAATCAGATTGACGAAATTAATATACCCCTATCCTATGGTGGAGTGTATACAAAATTTATTTATAATTTATTTATAAATGCGAATGAAAACTGAAGTGCAACTGTTCGTAAGCAATATAATTTGTATTTATAGCTTCACTGAAACTTAAAAATTAATAATCATTATTTAAAGTTCACTTTTTTGGTTAAGCAAAAACTGTACTTATAAATCAATTCTATATTTGCAAATAACCTTTTACTTTCAAACCACAATTTATTACTCAATACAAAACTTTGTGTAAAATATACATGGGAACTAGTTATGGCTTCTATTAAATGCAAATAAAACCTATCTTTTATTTATTCTCCTTACACCCGCTACGTTAAAATTAATTGTCATAAAACAGAAAAAAGAGATACATCACTATTTCGAAATTTGTATATAATATGTAAAAGAAGTAAAACGCGTTAAGTTCGGCAGCGCCGAACTTTGGATGCCCACCACCATGGATATATTATTCATCCTATTATATTGTAACTCCATTGCCATATTCATAGTTATCTTATATATAACAAGTAAAAAGGCGTTAAGTTCGGCCGGGCCGAACTTTGGATACCCACCACCTCGGGTATATATTTAACCACCTTTCATCAAAATTCAGTGAAAATTTCATACCTTATGTCCCATATCAGTTATATCAAAATATGTTCCGATTTGGACCAAATATTATTAAGTACACTATCTACATCTAAAAATAAACCGATCTGAACTATATACGACACGGATGTCGAAAAGCCTAAAATAAGTCACTGTGTCAAATTTCAGTGAAATCGGATTATAAATGCGCCTTTTAGGGGGCCAAGACTTTAAATCGAGATATCGGTCAACATGGCAGCTATATCCAAATCTGGACCGATCTGAGGCAAATTGACGGAGGATGTCGAAGGGCCCAACGTAACTCACTATCCCATATTTCAGCAAAATCGGATAATAAATGTGGCTTCTATGGGCCTAAGACCCAAAATCGGAGGATCGGTCTATATGGCAGCTATATCCAAATCTGAACCGATCTGGACCAAATTGAAGAAAGATGTCGAAGGGCCTAACACAACTCCCTGTCCCAACATAAATCGGAGGATCGGTCTATATGGCAGCTATATCCAAATCTGAACCGATCTGGACCAAACTCAAGAAAGATGTCGAAGCGCCTAACACAACTCACTGTCCCGAATTTCATCAAAATCGGACAATAAATGTGGCTTTTGTGGGCCTAAGACCATAAATCGGAGGATCGGTATATATGGCAGCTATATCCAAAGCTGAACCGATCTGGGCCAAATTAACGAAGGAAGTCGAAGAGCCCAACACAACTCACTGTCCTAAATTTCAGAAAAATCGGATAATAAATGTGGCTTTTATGGGCCTAAGACCCTAAATCGGCGGATCGGTCTATATGGGGGCTATATCAAGATATAGTCCGATATAGCCCATCTTCGAACTTAACCTGCTTATGGACAAAAAAAGAATCTGTGCGAAATTTCAGCTCAATATCTCTATTTTTAAAGACTGTAGCGTGATTTCAACAGACAGACGGACAGACAGACGGACATGTCTAGATCGTCTTAGATTTTTACGCTGATCAAGAATATATATACTTTATAGGGTCGGAAATGGATATTTCGATGTGTTGCAAACGGAATGACAAAATGAATATACCCCCATCCTTCGGTGGTGGGTATAAAAATCAATTAGTGTTTGTTTGCAGATTTGATTGTTTGTATGTTGGTTTGTTCCTTATAGACTCAGAAACGGCTGAACCGATTTTCTTGAAATTTTCATAGATGGTGCATAATGATCCCGTGGTGAAAATAGGGTACTACATTTTTTGATATCTGAAGGGGGAGCGGACCCTCCCCCTTACCATAATTTTCAGAAACGCCAGATCTAGGAGATGGGTGGTGCAACTTAAGCGAAATTTTGTGTGCTCTCAAATAGTACCCTAAAAACAAAAAATTTGATATCCAAATTTCGGATAGGGTACCTAGGGGGGCTGCCCCACCCTAAAACCTACCAAACATATGCCAATCACGACGATATAGGATTCAAATGAAAGGTATTTAGGATAAGAAAACGTATCTGATATCCAATTGTCGGATCAAGTGCTAGGGGTACCACCCCAAGCCCCAAAACACCCCCAAATCGGACATATTTAGCGACCATGGGAATATGGGACTCAAATGAAAGCAATAATTGACACCCATTTTCGGGACCAATTTTCTGGGGGTCTACCCCTTTCCCAAAATACCCCCAAAGGGAAAAAATTTTTCGACCATGCCAATATGTGGCTCAAATGGAAGGTATTTGCGATTAGAAAACGAATTTGATAACCTATTTTGAGGCCATGTGTTTGGGGGACGACTCATCCAGTAAACTCCTCTTATGCAAATGACAATATAGGGTTTAAATAAATGATATATGTGAGAAGAGCACGATGCTGATATTTTTTCAGGGCCAAGTATCTGGGGGACCACCTCTCCCCCGAAAACACCATTAAATCATAAATCATGGGAATATCGGGCTGAAATGAAATATTTTAAGAATGGCGTACACCTTACATCCGAACATCTAAGCTTAAATTCGTAGATCAATAAAGATCATATGGGATTCAGATAAAGGCACTTATATTGTTAAACTCTTAGTCAAGTTAGCATGGCATTTCACTAAAAGATCTTCGAAAATAAATATTCGAAGGAAACTTTTGTTCCATATAAAGTAAAAGAAGGCGCAGCGGAGCGGGCCTGGGTCAGCTAGTACCTAAATATGTTACAGTTTCGTCGAAATCAAGCAATAATCTTTTTGTGGGACTTAGACCCTATATGGCAGCTATATCTATATAATCTGATCTCGATCACATTTGGATAACATTTCAACAAAATGGGGCAAAAAATAAAGCTGTTATGGGCTTAAGACCCTTCATCGGCGGTTCGGTCTATATGGCAGGTATATTCAAATATAGTCCGATCTTAACCAATGTTGGGAGGCTTAAAATAACTCACTGTTTAAAATGTCAGGAAAATCGGCTAATACATAAAGCTTTTATGGGCTTTATACCCTTTATCGGCAGAGATTTAGGGTATTAAGCCCATAAAAGCCACATTTATTATCCGATTTTGATGAAATTCGGGACAGTGAATTGTGTTAGGCCCATAGACATCCTTCGTCAATTTGGCTCAGATCGGTCCAGATTTGGATATAGCTGCCATATTGACCGATTTCCTGATTTAATGTTTTGGGCCCTTAAAATGCTCATTTATTGTCCGATGTCGCTGAAATTCGGGACAGTGAGTTAAATTAAGCCCCTAGACATACTTTTGCAATATCTCATAGATCGGTCCAGATTTGGATATAGCTGCCATATAGACCGATATCTAGGTTTTATTAGGTTTTGGGGCCATAAAAGACGCATTTATTGTCTGATGTCGCTGAAATTTGAGACAGTGAGTTATTCAATTTTGCCCAGATCGGTCTAGATTTGAATATAGCTTCTATATAGCATTGAATATAGCTTCTATATAGAATATAGCTTCTATCTCTCGATTTAAGGTTTTGGGCCCATAAAAGAGGCATTTATTGTCCGATTTCACTTAAATTTGGGACAGTGCTTTAAGTAAGGCTCTTCGACATTTTTATGCAACTTGGCCCAAATCGGTCCAGATTTGGATATAGCTGCCTTGGCCCCATAAAATTCGCATTTATAATCCGATATCACTGAAATTTGACTAAGTCTTATGTTAGGCTTTTCGACATCCGTGTCGTATATGGTTCAGACCAGTTTATTTTTATACCCTCCACCATAAGATGGGGGGTATACTAATTTCGTCATTCTGATTGTAACTACTCGAAATATTCGTCTGAGACCCCATAAAGTATATATATTCTTGATCGTCGCGACATTTTATGTCGATCTAGCCATGTTCGTCCGTCCGTCCGTCTGTCTGTCGAAAGCACGCTAACTTCCGAAGGAGTAAAGCTAGCCGCTTGAAATTTTGCACAAATACTTCTTATTAGTGTAGGTCGGTTGGTATTGTAAATGGGCCATATCGGTCCATGTTTTGATATAGCTGCCATATAAACCGATCTTGGGTCTTGACTTCTTGAGCATCTAGAAGGCGCAATTCTTATCCGATTGGAATAAAGTTTTGCACGACGTGTTTTGTTATGATATCCAACAACTTTGCCAAGAATGGTTCAAATCGTTCCATAACCTGATATAGCTGCCATATAAACCTATCGGGGGTCTTGAATTCTTGAGCCTCTAGAGTGCGCAATTCTTATCCGATTGGAATGAAATTTCGCACGACGTGTTTTGTTATGATATCCAATAACTGTGCGAAGTATGGTTCAAATCGGTCCATAACCTTATATAGCTGTCATATAAACCGATCTTGGGTCTTGACTTCTTGAGCCTCTAGAGTGCGCAATTCTTACCCAATTTGAATGAATTTTGGCACGAAGTATTTCGTTATGATATCCAACAACTGTGCCAAGTATGGTTCAAATCGGTTCATAACCTGATATAGCTGTCATATAAACCGATCTGGGGACTTGACTTCTAGAGCTTCTAGAGGGCTCAATTTCTATCCGATTTGGCTGTAATTTCGCAAGACGTTTTTATTGTTTCTTTCAACAACTATGTCAAATAAAATACAAGTCGGTTCATAACCTGATATAGCTGTCATATAAACCGATCTGGGATCTTGACTACTTGAGCCTCTAGAGGTCGCAATTATTATCCGATTTGCCTGAAATGTTGTACGACGGATTCTTTCATGACCACAACATACGTGTTTATTATGGTCTGAATCGGTCCATAGCCCGATACAGCTCCCATATAAATCGATCTCTCTATTTTACTTTTTGAGCTCACAAAGACCGCAATTCTTATTCGAATTGGCTGACATTTTACGCAGGTCTCCAACATATAATTTAATTGTGGTCCAAACCGGACCATATCTTGATATCGCTCTAATAGCAGAGCAAATCTTTTCTTATATCCTGTTTTGCCTAAGAAGAGATGCCGGGAAAAGAACTCGACAAATGCGATCCATGATGGAGGGTATATAAGATTCGGCCCGGCCGAACTTAGCACGCTTTCACTTGTTAGATATATCTACTGTACTTATTAGTATTTGGTCCAAATCGGAACATATATTAATATAACTGATATTGGACATAAGTTATAAATTTTTCACCGAATTTTGATGAAAAGTGGTTTACATATATACCCGAGGTGGTGGGTATCAAAAGTTCGGCCCGGCCGAACTTAATGCCTTTTTACTTGTTGAATATTGTAGAGTGATTACAACAGACGGACGGAAAGACACACGGACATCGTTAAATCGTCTTAGAATTTTACGACGATTCGAAATATATATACTTTGTAGGGTAGGAAATGGATATTTCGATGTGTTGCAAACGGAATGACTAAATCAATATACCGCCTATCCTATGGTGATGGGCAAAAAAAGGGTTATCATACGAAAAATGTGTATAAAATTGGTATTAAAACGCATAAGAATTTTCCTTATAATTATTTTCAAAACATGCTGAAATTGAGTTCAGATATCCCAACTTCTTGAAAATTTCAACTCAATTTTATTACACTCGCATATAGCTATAATAAGGAATGCTATATTCAGAACGGGACAAAACAATTTAGAGCGCAAAATCATGGCCAAAGAGATCAACCCCAAATTAAATTGTTTTCACAAATTTATGAAGTAGCCACCTTTCTCACAAGTTTGCTCACATTATTAAGTTATGTATACAAAAAGTGACATGGTATAAGACGACTACATGCCATATAATAGCAGCTTAAGCCTAAAACACTGTCTTTGTAGCCCGTACACCATTTACCACAGTCGTAATCTTTATTTACGTTATGTAGCTGTTGCAGATGTAAGCCTTATTGTTGAGCGGTGATGTAGTTTGTGCGTGTGTTTGTACTCTTGTGTTAATTGGATTTTGTTACTCTTTAACGCCTTCCTGGCCAGATACATACACCCACTCAGACACACACCCACACTCTCTTTGGGGCATCAACACACAAATAATGAACCCACCATTTACGCACGTTAGGGTTCTATTTGAGAATTTTTTCATTAGTTACCACTATAGATGTTGGCGGTGGTAATGGTTGTCCTGGAGTCTTTGAGTCCTTACAATAGAGTGTGACATTATGATGGCTTGTTGTTGTTGATATTCGGGCTGGAGGGCTATTGGACACCGTATTATCCATAAATAGGAGTATCAGGAAGGTGCCATGTATCCTTGCAATGCATTGCGTTGATTTGTACCAATCTGTGTGGAAATAACCAGTAACATAAGTAAACGCGTGCAGGTACGCATAAATACACGTAAGTATCTATTACATTGGTCGGGCACTCATTAATACACTAAGGTATCTATTACATTGGTTGGGGGCCAGCCAATGATGCCATCGGAGAAACCAAAACTGCCGTGAATATGTTATTTTTACGTATTTGACATGATGGATGGATGTTTTTACTAGATGGATTTTTCCAGATTAATTTTATTACCCACCATCAAAGAATAGGTGCGGAATATTGTCATCTATCGGCTACATTTAGAGTATTCCTATGACTCCTATGTTCACGAGCTGTGAATAAGTCTAGAAGAATTCTAGATATTCCCTCTGACATGTAGGGAGCTTTTATCGAGTAAAATATGCTAAGTTGAGCCTGGCGGAATTTTGAGTACCTACCACCATTTATTCAGGTAAAAATTTACTTTTATTATTTCAGTTCGTATTTGAATTGTTTTGCAAAAATCAAATCGGGAAATGATTGCTGCTTCTATGGCCTCAAGAAATAAAATCGGGATATCTGTATATAGGGACTCCTATATCAGTAGATACACTGATTCGGATCATACTTGGCACATATGCTGGAAGCAATAACAGAAATATTTGTGCTAAAAAAATGCCCACGTCCCCGGCTCACATATAAGCCGATCCCCCGATTTTACTTTTTGAGCCCTTATAGGTGCCAATTTTTATCCGATTTGGCTGAAATTTTTCTCATCTTCCACTATGGTCCCCAACATCCAATCAAAATATGACCGGAATCGGTCCAAACCTAATACGAGTAAAGCTTTAAAAGCATGGCAATTTTTGCTTTAAAGAGATACCGGGTAAAGAATTTGAAAAACGCTTTATATGGTGGAGGGTTTATAAGATTCAGCCCGGCCGAATTTAGCACGCTTTTACTTTATTTCATATTTATTTATATTTTTCCAAACATTGAAAGGATTAACTTCCCGTACTCTAATCATAATCTAATATTTGGACCTATTTGGACCATACTTGTCAGGATTGTTGGAAGTCATAAAAGACCACTATATGCAAGTTTTATCCCAATCGAATAATAGTTGAAGCTTCTAGGGCTACAAGAAGTCAAATGAGGCCATGGGTTTATAAAGGATCTTTTACTCATCACGATTGTTGAAAATCATAACGGAACGCTACGCCATAGTAGAAGTCATTGAGCAAAATTTCGGCCACATCGGATAAATATAGCGCCCTCTAGAGGTTCATGAGATCAAATCTAAAGATCGGGATATATGGAAGCTATATCAGGTTATAAACTGATTTCGTCCATACTTGACATAGTTTAAAATTAGATAAGAATTGCACCCTGTAGAGGCACAAGAAGTCAAGATCCGAGATCGGTTTATATGGCAGCTATACCAAAACATGGACCGATTTGGCCCATTTTCAATCCCAACTGATCTGCAAGAAGTATTTGTGCAAAATTTCAAGCGCCGAAGGAATAAAGCTACCTTCGAAATTTAGCATGCCTTCGACAGACGGACATGGCTAAATCAACTTAAAACGTCAAAACGATCCAGAACATATATACTTGTCGGGTCTCAGATCAATATTTCGATGAGATACAAAGGGAAAGTCGAAATTATTGTAGTATACCCCCATCTTAAGATGGAGGGTATAAAAACGGATTAAGTTCGGCTGGACCGAACTGTGGGAGCAACCGCCTGGTAATTGGTAATTGATTCGTATTCGATATGATCATTGAACGGAATCGGGCGATAATTACGGCACTTATTGGCTTTAAACTCTTCAAGGTTGGTATCGTACACCTATGTGCAAAAACCTCTTAACCCCAAAAGTCGGAAATGCCCCAACATCACGAACTTATCCCCACATATCATATTCACACTGTCACTTGTCGCATCTATACTGCACAAATGCGTCCTTCAGTATTAGCCTTGTGTCGCTATGTGGGTCCCTTCCAAGCAGACTGAAACAGAACTTCGTCTCTGGTTTATAAATGTACGAGGGTTGCCTTTCATATTCACAGTAGCGCTCACCATTCACAGTTAGGTTACGATTTGCATCATCTTTTAAAAAGTACAGTCCAATGATGCCACCAGCCCATAAACCGGGCTGGTGGCATCATTTATTGAATTTTTTTAAAGCGAAATTTTATTGCAATTTTTTAAAGACCAAATAGCAATGAAATTTTTTCTGTACACTAAATTTTAAAAAAATTTTTCATGAACACATATTGAAATTAAGTTTTCTCTGAAATTTATTGAGGCAAAATTTCAGTGAAGAATTCTTTGGCCTATGGCCGAGCTACCTAGACACTATTTGTTTTTTTAAGGAAAACATTTTAATCAAATTTTCTATAAAAACCCAAATTTTAATGAATTTTCTCCAAAGAAAATATTTTAATGCAATTTGCTGTAATGACAAATTCGCAATAAAATGTTCTTTTAAAGGCTGATACAATGTTCGTTAAAAACCCATGCGATTCCTTCTTTGAAACACTACAAAAATTTCATTGACAGAATGTTCTTCTGCATGAAATCAGCGAGTTTTTATACCCAACACTATGGGATGGGGGTATACTAATCTATTAATTCCGTTTGTAACACCTTGAAATATTGATCTAGAACCCAATCAAGAATATATATCCTTGATCGTCTCGACATCATCGATCGATCCAGCCATGTCCGTCCGTCTGTCGAAATCACTACAGCGGTCGAATGTGTAAAGCTAGGCGCTTGAAATTTTGCACAGATATTTAATATTAGTGTAGGTCGTTGGGGATTGCAAATGGGTCATATCCGTTCAGATTTGGATATAACTCGCATATAAACCGATCTCCCGATTTAACTTTTTGAACCCCTTGAAACCGACTCTCAACAACTGTGCTAAGTACCGTCCAAATCGGTCTATAACCTGATATAGCTTCCATATAAACTGTTCTACCGCTTTGGCTTCTTGAGTGCCTGGAAGCCTCAATTAGAATCCGATTTGGCTGAAATTTTCACGTAGTGTTCTGCTATGCATTTCAATATCTGTGCCAAGTACGGTTTAAATCGGTCTATAACCTGATATAGCTTCCATATAAACCGCTCGTCATATGATTAAAATCGGTTCATAATCTGGTATAGCTTTTATATAAACCGATCTTGGAATTTGACTTCTTGAGCCAGTAGAGGGCGCAATTTTCATCAGATTTGTCTGAAATTTTGCATGAGGTGTTTTGCCGAGACCTCCAATAACTGTGCTTAATATGGCGCAAATCAGTCCATAACCTGATTTAGCTGCCATATAAACCGATCTGGGATCTTGACTTCTTGAACCTCTAGAGAGCGCAATTTTCATCCGAAATTTTGTACAACGGCTTCTCTCATGACCTTCAACATACGTGTTGAATATGGTCTGAATCGATCAATAGCTTGGTACAACTCCCATATAAAGCTATCTCCCGATTTTGCTTCTTGAGCCCCTACAAGTCGCAATCTTTATCCGAACGAACTGAAATATTACAAAATGACTTGTACAATATTCAGCATTCATTTATGGTCCGAATCGGACTATAACTTGTTCTAATCTCAAATAACTTTCATTTGTTCCACATATTGGCATGATCGAAAAATGTTCACCCTTTGGGGGTGTTTTGGGTAAGGGGCGATGTCCTAAATACATGGTCCTATATTTGGATATCAAATACGAATTCTACTCCCAAATACGTTTATTTAAGCTCCATATTGCGATGGTCAGTAAAAAATTGCTGTTTGTGGGGTATTTTGGGAAACGGGTAGACCCTCAGATAATTGGTCCCGAAAGTTGGTATCAATTCTTGCTCTACCCCCAATACTTTTCATTGACATGGTCGGTAGATATGCCCGATTTTGTGGTGTTTTGGGGTTTGCAAAATCCCCAAGCCCGGAAAATATATCAGCAACGTGCTCTATTCACATATATCTATATATCCTTTATTTGAACCCCATATTGTCATTGACCTCAAAATTGAATATCAAATTCGTTTTCTAATCTCATTTAAACTCCTTATTGCAAAAGTCAGCAAACATGTCCGGTTTGGGGTATTGGCCCTAAAAACTGTAAATATTTAGTTCCACTGTCTAAAAGACCCAAATTGTCTTGGTGAGCAAATACGTCTTATTTGGGGGTTGTTATGGTGGTGGGACGTCCCCTAGACAATTGGTCCCTAATGTGGTGTACTCGCAAATACCTTTTATTTGAGCCCCATATCTCCATAGTCAGCAAACATGACCGGCTTGGGGGGTGTTTTGGGGGATGGGCGGCCACTCAGTGAGTTGGCTTTGAAAATATATATCGGATTCGTGTTCTACTCTACAAACCCTCTTATTTGAGCCTCATATTGCAATAGTCAGCAAATACTTAATATTTGGAAGATTTTGTGGGGGTGGGGTGGCCCCATAGACTTTTTTCCCGAATATTGATATTAAATTCGTGCTTTACTTCCAAAGACCTTTCATTTGAGCCCCATATTGCTATGGTCGTAAATTTGTCCCCTTTGGGGAATGTTTTTGGGAAGTGGCGGCCACCAAACGCTTGGTCCCATATTTGGATATCAGATTCGAATCCTACTTTCACATACCTTTTATTTAAGCCCCATATTCCCATGGTCAGTAAATAAGTCCTGTTTGGGGGGTGTCTTGGGGAAGTGGTGGACCCCCAGAAACGTGGTCCCACATTTGGATATTAGACTCCTATTCTACTCGCAAATAAATTTCATTTGAGGCCCATGTAGCCATGGTCGGTACATACGTCCGATTTATGGGTGTTTTGGGGGTTGGGGTGGCCCCACTAGCACTTGATCTGACAATTGGATATCAGATACGTTTTCTTATCCTAAATACCTATCATTTGAGCCCCATATTTTCGTGATTGGTCTAAATATACTTTTGGTAGGTTATGGGTTGGGGTCCGAAATTTGGATACCAAATTTTTATTTTAAGGATACAATATGAGAGCACACAAAATTTCGCTTAAATCGCACCACCCATATCCGAGATATGGCGCTTCTGAAAATTAGGGTAAGGGGGAGGGTCGTCGCCGCTTCAGATATCAACTCATGTAGTACCCTGTTTTCACTACGGGATCATTATGCACCATCTGTAAAAATTTCAAGAAAATCGGTTCTGCCGCTCCTGAATCTATGAAGAACACACAAACAAAAAAAAAACAAGTAAAAGCGTGCTAAGTTCGGCCGGGCCGAATATTATATACCCTCCACCATGGATGGCATTTCTCGAGTTCTTTTCCCGGCATCTCTTCTTAGGCAAAACAGGATATAAGAAAAGATTTGCTCTGCTATTAGAGCGATATCAAGATATGGTCCGGTTTGGACCACAATTAAATTATATGTTGGAGACCTTTGTAAAAGCCAATTCGAATAAGAATTGCGCTCTTTGTGAGCTCAAAAAGTAAAATAGAGAGATCGATTTATATGGGAGCTGCATCGGGCTATGGACCGATTCAGACCATAATAAACACGTATGTTGATGGTCATGAAAGAATCCGTCGTACAAAATTTCAGGCAAACCGGATAATAATTGCGCACTCTAGAGGCTCAAGAAGTCAAGATCCCAGATCGGTTTATATGGCAGCTATATCAGGTTATGAACCGACTTGTACTTTATTTGACATAGTTGTTGAAAGTAACAATAAAAAACGTCTTGCGAAATTTCAGCCAAATCGGGTAGGAACTGCGCCCTCTAGAAGCTCAAGAAGTCAAGTCCCAAGATCGGTTTATATGGCAGCTATATCAGGTTATGAACCGATTTGAACCATACTTGGCACAGTTGTTGGATATCATAACAAAATACTACGTGCCAAAATTCATTCAAATCAGATAGGAATTGCGCCCTCTAGAGGCTCAAGAACTCAAGACCCAAGATCGGTTTATATGACAGCTATATAAGGTTATGGACCGATTTGAACTATACTTGGCACAGTTGTTGGATATCGTAACAAAACACGTCGTGCAATATTTCATTCCAATCGGATAAGAATTGCGCACTCTAGAGGCTCAAATATCAAGACCCCAGATCGGTTTATATGGCAGCTATATCAGGTTATGGACCGATTTGAACCATACTTAGCACAGTTGTTGGTTATCATAACAAAACACGTCGTGCAAAATTTCATCCCAATCGGATAAGAAATGCGCACTCTAGAGGCTCAAGAAGTCAAGACCCAAGATCGGTTTATATGGCAGATAATTCAAAACATGGACCGATATGGCCCATTTACAATACCAACCGACCTACACTAATAAGAAGTATTTGTGCAAAATTTCAAGCAGCTAGCTTTACTCCTTCGGAAGTTAACATGCTTTCGACAGACAGACGGACGGACGGACGGACGGACGGACAGACGGACGGACATGGCTAGATCGACAAAAAATTTCACGGCGATCAAGAATATATATACTTTATGGGGTCTCAGACGAATATTTCGAGTAGTTACAATCAGAATGACGAAATTAGTATACCCCCCATCTTATGGTGGAGGGTATAACAAGTAAAAGCGTGCTAAGTTCGGCAGGGCCGAATCTTATATACCCTCCACCATGGATCGCATTTGTCGAGTTCTTTTCCCGGCATCTCTTCTTAGGCAAAACTGGATATAAGAAAAGATTTACTCTGCTATTAGAGCGATATCAAGATATGGTCCGGTTTGGACCACAATTAAATTATATGTTGGAGACCTGTGTAAAATGTCAGCCAATTCGAATAAGAATTGCGCTCTTTGTGGGCTCAAGAAGTAAAATAGAGAGATCGATTTATATGGGAGCTGTATCGGCCTATAGACCGATTCAGACCATAATAAACACGTATGTTAATGATCATGAGAGAATCCGTCGTACAAAATTTCAGGCAAATCGGATAATAATTGCGACCTCTAGAGGCTCAAGAAGTCAAGATCCCAGATCGGTTTATATGGCAGCTTTATCAGGTTATGAACCGGCTTGTACTTTATTTGACATAGTTGTTTAAAGTAACAATAAAAAACGTCTTGCGAAATTTCAGCCAAATCGGATAGAAATTGAGCCCTCTAGAAGCTCAAGAAGTCAAGTCCCCAGATCTGGTTTATATGACAGCTATATCAGGTTATGAACCGATTTGAACCATATTTGGCACAGTTGTTGGATGTCATAACAAAATACCACGTGCCAAAATTCATTCAAATTGGATAAGAATTGCGCCCTCTAGAGGCTCAAGAAGTCAAGACCCAAGATCGGTTTATATGACAGCTATATTAGGTTATGGACCGACTTGAACCATACTTGGCACAGTTGTTGGATATCGTAACAAAACACGTCGTGCAAAATTTCTTTCCAATCGGATCAGAATTGCGCCGTCTAGAGGCTCAAGAGGCTCAATTGCGCCCATTGGGGATCACGAAGTAAAATAGAGAGAACGATTTATATGGGATCTGTATCGGGCTATAGACCGATTCAGAACATAATAAATACGTTTGTTGATGGTCATGAGAGGATCCGTCGTACAAAATTTCAGGCATATCGGATAATAATTGCGGCCTCTAGGGGTCAAGAAGTCAAGATCCCAGATCGGTTTATATGGCAGCTATATCAGGTTATGAACCAATTTGAACCTTATTTGACACAGTTGTTGAAAGTAAAAATAAAATATGTCGTGCAAAATTTTAGCCAAATCGGATAGGAATTGCGCCCTCTAGAAGCTCAAGAAGTCAAATCCCCAGATCTGTTTATATGACAGCTATATCAGGTTATGGACCGATTTCAATCATACTTGGCACAGTTGTTGGATATCATGACGAAATACTTCTTGCAAAAACTCATTCAAATCGGATAACAATTGTGCCCTCTAGAGGTTCAAGAAGTCAAGACCCAAGATCGGTTTATATGGCAGCTATATCAGGTTATGGACCGATTTGAACCATACTTGGCACACTTGTTGGATAACATAACAAAACACGTTGTGCAAAATTTCATTCCAATCGGATAACAATTGCGCCCTCTAGAGGCTGAAGAAGTCAAGACCCAAGATCGGTATATATGGCAGCAATATCTGGTTATAGACCGATTTGAACCATACTTTGCACAGTTTTTTGGATATCATAACAAAACACGTCGTGCAAAATTTCATTCTGATCGGATAAGAATTGCGCACGCTAGAGGCTCAAGAAGTCAAGACCCAAGATCGGTTTATATGGCAGCTATATCAGGTTATGGACCGATTTGAACTATACTTGACGCAGCAGTTGGATTTCACACCAAAACACGTCGTGCAAAATTTCATTCCAATCGGATAAGAATTGCGCACTCTAGAGGCTCAAGAAGTCAAGACCCAAGATCGGTTTATATGGCAGCTATATCAAAACATGGACCGATATGGCCCATTTACAATACCAACCGACCTACACTAATAAGAAGTATTTATGCAAAATTTCAAGCGGCTAGCTTTACTCCTTCGGAAGTTAGGGTGCTTTCGACAGACAGACGGACATGGCTAGATCGACATGAAATGTCGCGACGATCAAGAATATATATACTTTATGGGATCTCAGACGAATATTTCGAGTAGTTACAAACAGAATGACGAAATTAGTATACCCCCATCATATGGTGGAGGGTATAACAATTAAACAAACAAACAAACCTACAAACAACCACAAATTTATTTTTATATATAAAAGAAAGATTAAAAAACAAAATATTCTTAAGGCAAAATATAAATCAAGATCTTTAGAAAACTTATGACAAATATGTAATCAAATATTTTCCAAGGCAAATTGTCTATAGTCATTAGGTAATATTTCAGTCGGATAAGAATTGCGCCTTTTAGGGGCTCAAGAAGTATAGTCGGGAAATCGGTTTATATGAGAGCTGTATCAGGCTGTAGATCGATTCAGACCATATAGGACACGTATGTTGAACGGCATGGGAGAAGCCGTTGTACATAATTTCAAGCAAATCGGATACGAATTGCGCCTTTTAGAGGCTTAAGAAGTCAAGATCCAAGATCGGTTATATGGCAGCTATATCAGGTTATGTATCGATTTAACGATACTTAGCATAGTTAGTTGGAAGTGATACCAAAAGACCACGTGCTGAATATCTGTCAAATCGGACGAAAATTGCGCCCTCTAGTGGCTCTAGATGTCAAAATCCAAGATCGGTTTACATGGCACCTATATCAGGTTATGAACCGATTTGAACAATATTAAATTCAGTTGTTGCAGTTTATAACAAAACACTTCTTGCAAAATTTCAGCTTAATCGGATAAGAATTGCGCACTTTAGAGGCCTAAGAAGTGAAGATCCTACATGGGTTTATATGGCAGCTATAAGTGGTTATGGACAGATTTGAACCATACTTAACGCAGTTGTTGAAAGTCATAACAAAGCATTGCATGCCAAATTTCGGCAAAATCGGTTGAGAATTGCCCCGTCTTGTGGCGCATGAAGTCAAGATCCATGATCGGTTTATATGGCAGCTATATCAGGTTATGAACCGATTTGAACCAAACATAGCACAGTTGGTGAAAGTCAAAACAGAACATTTTGTGCCAATTTGGATAAGAATTGCGCCCTCCAGCGGCTCAAGATTCTAAATTGGTTAATATGGCAGCTATATCAAAAGATGGACGAATGTGGCCCAATTACAACCCCAGCCGACGTACAGTGATAGCAAGTATTTGAACAAAATTTCAAGCGCGTAGTTTTACTCCTTCGAAAGTTATTGTGATTTCGACGGACGGTTATGGCAAGATCTTTTGTCTTACATTTGGGAAAAATATACAAAATTTACAACTTTTGGATTTTTTTGTTTTTCCATATATAAGATTCGTGATCTATTCTCAAATACCTTTCATTTAAGCCACATATTGTCATTATTGGTTTATATTTCCATTTGAAGGGTTTTGAAGTGGGGCGGACCCTCTAGATATTCCACCCTAAATAAACCAAATTTCGCTTAAATCGCCCCACACGGCCACCCAAGCACTTAACCCTGAAAAAAATATCAGCATGGTGCTCTACTCTCAAATTTTTTTTTTTTGAGCCCCAATCGCCATTGGTTTAGTGGGAGTTTTTGGGGTGAGACGACCCCCAAACACTTTGCCTCAAATTGGATATCAAATTATTTGTGTTTTTGAAAATTGGGGTATGGGGGAGGGTCCGCCCTCTTTGGATATCAAAAAATGTTTTACCTTATTTTCACCGGGGACCCAAGCTCTACCATCTGTGAAAATTTCATAAAAATAGTGGAACCGACAAAGAAACTAACAAACAAACAAATATAGCGCAACAATTTCATTTTTATACCCTCCACCATAGGATGGAGGTATACTAATTTCGTCATTCTGTTTGTAACTCTTCGAAATATTCGTGTAAGACAACATAAAGTATATATATATTTGATCGTCATGACAGTTTCAGTCGATCTAGCTAAGTCCGTCCTCCTGTCTGTGGAAAGCACGCTAACTTTCGAAGGAGTAAACCTAGCTACTTGAAACTTTGCACAAATTCTTCTTATTAGTGTAGGTCAGTTGGGATTGTAAATGGGCCATATCGGTCCACGTTTTGATATAGCTGCCATTAAACCGATATGGGATCTTGATTTCTTGAGCCTCTAGAGCGCACAATTCTTATCCTATTTGGCTGAAATTTAGCATGACGTGTTTTGTTGTGACTTTCAACAACTGTGCTGAGTATGGTTGACAACGGTATATAACCTGATATAGCTGCCATATAAATCTATCTGGGGTCTTGACTTCTTAAGCGTCTAGATTGCGCAATTCCTAATTTTGTTCAAATCGGTCCATAACCTAAAAAAGGTGACATATAAACCGATATAGGATCTTGACTTCTTGAGCCTATAAAGGGCGCAAGTATTATCCGATTTGACCGAAATTTTGTACAACAGCTTCTCCCATGACCTATAACATACGTGCCGAATACGGTATGAATCGGTTTATAGCCTAATACAGCTGCCATATAAACCGATCTCCCTATTTTACTTCTTCAGCCCCTAAAGTGCGCAATTCTTACTAGATTTGAAATTTTACACAATGAAATTTTACACAATGACTTCTACTATGATCTCCAATATTCAGTTCAATTATGGTCCGAAATGAACCATAACTTGATATTGTTCCAATAACATAGCAATTCTTTTCTTTTATCCTTTGTTTGCCTAAAAAGGGATACCGTGGCTCGACAAATGCGATCCATGGCGGAGGGTATATAAAATTCGGCCCGGCCGAACTTAGCACACTTTTACTTATTATATAAGAAGAAAATAAGTACACATGATGGCTCGAGTTTTCAAAAAACAAGTGAAAAGGCGTTAAGTTTGGCCGGGCCGAACTTTGGGTACCCACCACCTCGGGTATATATGTAAACTATCTTTCATTAAAATTCTGTGAAAATTGTATACCTTATGCCCCATAGTAGTTATATCGAAATATGTTCCGATTTGGACCAAACACTAATAAGTACAAGTCATTGTTCAATTGTGTACAACAAAACATTGGTCTTTTTAGCAGCACGGATGTCGAAAAGCCTAACATAAGTCAATATGTAAAATTTCAGTGAAATCAAATTATAAATGCGCCTTTTATGGGGTCAAGACTTTAAATCGATATCTCGATTTAAAGTCTTGAGTCTACATGGCAGCTATATCCAAATCTGGACCGATCTGTGCCATAATGCAGAAGTATATCAAGGGGCTTAACTGAACTCACTGTCCCAAATATCGACGACATCGGACAATAAATAGGCCTTTTATTAGCCCAAAACCCTAAATCGAGAGATCGGTCTATATGGCAGCTATATTCAAATTTGAACCGATCCAGGCCAAATTGAAGAAAGATATCGAAGGGTCTAACACAACTCACTACTTCAAATATTGGCAAAATCGGATAATAAATGTGGTTTTTATGGGCCTAAGACCCTAATCGGAGGATCGGTCTATATGGCAGCTATATCCAAATCTGGAACGATCTGGGCCAAATTGACGAAGGATGGTGAGGGGCTTAATACAACTCACTATCTACAATGTCAGCAAAATCGGATGGTAAATGTGGATTTTATGCGCCTAAGGCCCTTAATCGGAGGATCGGTGTTTATGGCAGCTATATCCAAATCTGTCACAGTCCCAAATTTCAGCAAAATCGGATAGCAAATGTGGCTTTTATGGCTTTAAGACTCTAAATCGGAGAATCGGTCTATATGGCAGCTATATCCAAATCTGAAACGATCTGGACCAAATTGACGAGAATGTCGAAGGGCCTAACGAAACTCACTGTCCCAAATTTTTCCGTTGGGAATAAAGAACGAATTGAAATATATTGTCAGTGCAAAGTGCCGGTGGCCGCCCCGGTCCCAAAACACCCTCCAAACGGTTCATATTTACCGGCCATGTCAATATGGAGCTCAAATTAAAGGGATTTGGAAGTGCAGCACGAATTTGCTAGCCATATTTGGGTCGAAAAGTCTGAGGTCCAATCCCTCCCCTAATGATGACATAACCCTTAGGAAGAAAACTACCACCGGGAACCGAGAGGGGCCAAACATTAATGAGTGCTTTCTGATTCAAGTTTAAACTCAATGATAAGGGTACTTTTTTTATAGCCGAGTCCGAACTGCATCCTGCAGTGCGACACCTCTTTGGGGAAAATTTTTTAAATGACCGTGAATGGCATTGTACCTCGCAAATGTCGCCAACATTACGAGGGGATAAACACCGCTTTGTCCGATGTTCTCGCCAGGATTCGAACGCACTCGGCGTCATAGGCTACAATGGTACGAATTCGATATCCGTATTCAGGGCGAAGTGTCCCCACCCTAAAAAAAAGTCAATTGCTTTGTATGATCATCTTGGTTAATGAATTTACGTCTCAATGGTTCACATGTTTCAAGGATAATGTTTATATTGGTTGCTAGAAACGTCACCTGGTTGTTGACATCGTGTAGATAAGACAGTTTCCCAATCAATATTAACAGGTGTCTCTTAAAGTAGTACGTAATCATAGTTTTTATATTTACGATACTGAATGTCTTCTGCCTAATGTTTCACCACTTGGTCGTAAATCATAAATCATGTTTCGAAAACATCGAAGCGGATAATTGATCATAAAGTAAGACTTTATTCACCTGATTGACGAATATTATATTTTTATTATTATTCTTCCAAAAGAATACTATTAAAATCTTTATATATAACAAGTAAAAGCGTGCTAAGTTCGGCCGGGCCGAATCTTATATACCCTCCACCATGGATCGCATTTGTCGAGTTCTTTTCACGGCATCTCTTCTTAGGCAAAAAAGGATATAAAAAAAGATTTGCTTTGCTATTAGAGCGATATCAAGATATGGTCCGGTTTGGACCACAATTAAATTATATGTTGGAGACCTGTGTAAAATGTCAGTCAATTCGGATAAGAATTGCGCCCTTTGGGGGCTCAAGAAGTAAAATAGAGAGATCTATTTATATGGGAGCTGTATCGGGCTATAGACCGATTCAGACCATAATAAACACGTATGTTGACGGTCATGAGAGAATCCGTCGTACAATATTTCAGGCAAATCGTATAATAATTGCGACCTCTATAGGTCAAGGTCCCAGATCGGTTTATATGACAGCTATATCAGGTTATGAACCGATTTAAACCATACTTGGCACAGTTGTTGGATATCATAACAAAACACGTCGGGCCAAATCGGATAAGAATTGCGCCCTCTAGAGGCTCAAGAAGTCAAGACCCAAGATCGGTTTATATGGCAGCTATATCAGGTTATGAACCGATTTGAACCATTCTTGGCACAGATGTTGGATATCATGGCAAAATTAGTCGTGCGAAATTTCATTCAAATCGGATAAGAATTGCGCACTCTAGAGGCTCAAGAAGTCAAGACCCAAGATCGGTTATATGGCAGCTATATCAGGTTATGAACCGATTTGAACCATTCTTAGCACAGATGTTGGATATCATGACAAAACACGTCGTGCGAAATTTCATTCAAATCGTATAAGAATTGCGCACTCTAGAGGCTCAAGAAGTCAAGACCCAAGATCGGTTTATATGACAGCTATATAAGGTTATGGACCGATTTGAACCATACTTGGCACAGTTGTTGTATATCATAACAAAACACGTCGGGCCAAAATTCATTCAAATCGGATAAGAATTGCGCCCTCCAGAGGCTCAAGAAGTCAAGACCCAAGATCGGTTTATATGGCAGCTATATCAGGTTATGAACCGATTTAAACCACACTTGGCACAGTTGTTGGATATTATAACAAAGCATGTCGTGCCAAAATTCATTTAAATCGGATAAGAATTGCGCCCTCTAGAGGCTCAAGAAGTCAAGACCCAAGATCGGTTTATATGGCAGCTATATCAGGTTATGAACCGATTGGAACCATTCTTGGCACAGATGTTGGATATCATGGCAAAATTAGTCGTGCGAAATTTCATTCAAATCGGATAAGAATTGCGCACTCTAGAGGCTCAAGAAGTCAAGACCCAAGATCGGTTATATGGCAGCTATATCAGGTTATGAACCGATTTGAACCATTCTTAGCACAGTTGTTGGATATCATGACAAAACACGTCGTGCGAAATTTCATTCAAATCGTATAAGAATTGCGCACTCTAGAGGCTCAAGAAGTCAAGACCCAAGATCGGTTTATATGACAGCTATATAAGGTTATGGACCGATTTGAACCATACTTGGCACAGTTGTTGTATATCATAACAAAACACGTCGGGCCAAAATTCATTCAAATCGGATAAGAATTGCGCCCTCCAGAGGCTCAAGAAGTCAAGACCCAAGATCGGTTTATATGGCAGCTATATCAGGTTATGAACCGATTTAAACCACACTTGGCACAGTTGTTGGATATTATAACAAAGCATGTCGTGCCAAAATTCATTCAAATCGGATAAGAATTGCGCCCTCTAGAGGCTCAAGAAATCAAGACCCAAGATCGGTTTATATGACAGCTATATCACCGATATGGCCCATTTACAATACCAACCGACCTACACTAATAAGAAGTATTTGTGCAAAATTTCAAGCGGCTAGCTTTACTCCTTCGGAAGTTAGCGTGCTTTCGACAGACAGACGGACGGACAGACGGACGGACATGGCTAGATCGACATCGAATGTCACGACGATCAAGAATATATATACTTTATGGGGTCTCAGACGAATATTTCGAGTAGTTACAAACAGAATGACGAAATTAGTATACCCCCCATCTTTTGGTGGAGGGTATAAAAATGAATTTGTGTTTGTTTGTTTGTATGTTTGTTTGTGGGTTTGTAAATTTGTTTGTTCCGTAAAGACTCAAAAACGGCTAAACCGATTTCTTTGAAATTTTCACAGATTGTGGGGAATGGTCCGGAAGCCCCTCCCCCTTACCCCAAAAGTACCAGCCAAAAATAAAAGTGGACCGATTGGGACAACTTGGGACTTAAATTAAAGGTATTCAAGAGCAGAGTACAAATTCCATATTAAAAATAGGGTCCAATTAATTGGGGGGCCACCCCGACCCCAAAACCCCCAAATTGGTTTATTGGACGATAATGACAATATGGGGCTCAAATGAAAGGTATTCGCGACTAGATTACGAATATGGTCAGGAAGGAGGTATAGGTTATGTAATTTGTTGATGTTGGAGGGGGGCGGACCCTCCCCCGTTACCACAAAAACGCCACCCAAAATCAAAAGGTGACCAATAGGGACAACATTTGTATCAAATGAAAGATATTGGAGAGTAGAAAACGAATGTGGTATACAAACTTGGGTTCAAGTATACAAGGGGTAGCCCAAGCCCGAAAACTGCTCCAAATAGACATATTTCACGTATATATCAATATAGGACTCAAATGAAAGGTATTCGGGAGTAGACTACGAATATGACATAAAAAACTAGGTTCAAGTAAGCCCCATCCCCGATAAGCTCCCCAAATGGGAATACTACTCAACCATAACTTGATGAAACTCAAATGATAGACATTTGAGAGAAGATTGCGAATATGACATTAACTTTGTGTCCAAGAACCTGGGTGGTCTTTTACCTCCTAAAATCGCCTCCAATAGGTTATTTGACCTATTAAAACAATGGGGAATCAAGTGACAGATTTTTTGAGTTGAGTGCGTTATTAAAATTTGTGCTCAAGTGGCAGTGTGGCCCACAACCCTCATATAGACGCCCTCCATCAAACGACTGTATATACCAATCATGACAATATGACGTTAAATTAAAGGTATATGGTTGTGTACTGCGAATCTGATATCATTTTTCTGTTCATATATCTAGCGGACCACCTCATCCCAAAACAGTAATCAATTATAATGTCCTAACGGGACACTGTGTGATTTAATTAATGTGTAGGCCGCCATAGCCCCGAATTTATAATATTCAGAGTGAAAGCAGGAGCTGCAAACCGATTAGGTTGCAACCATTTTTAGCTCACCGATATACGAGACCAAACGACGTGTTGCTGGGCAACACTTTTTTGTTCAAGAGATTTACATGGTAAGAACTATCGCCACCGCTCCAAATATATAGACTGGCAAATTAGTTTTTTACCACAGAAAATCGTTTAATATGGCAATTTAATATGACTTAAAAACAAGTAAAAACGCGCTAAGTTCGACGGGGCCGAACTTTGGATACCCACCACCTCGGGTATATATGTTAACCACCTTACATCAAAATTCGGTCAAAATTTCATACCTTATGTCCCATAGCAGTTGTATCGAAATGTGATCCGATTTGGACCAAATACTAATAAGTACAGGTCATTCAATTGTACATAACAAAATAGTGATTTGTTTAGTAGCTATATATAACAAGTAAAAGCGTGCTAAGTTCGGCCGGGCCGAATCTTATATACCCTCCACCATGGATCGCATTTGTCGAGTTCTTTTCCCGGCATCTCTTCTTAGGCAAAAAAGGATATAAGAAAAGAGTTGCTCTGCTATTAAAACGATATCAAGATATGGTCCGGTTCGGACCACAATTAAATTATATGTTGGAGACCTGTGTAAAATTTCAGCCAATTCGTATAAGAATTGCGCCCATTGGGGCTCACGAAGTAAAATAGAGAGAACGATTTACATGGGATCTGTATCGGGCTATAGACCGATTCAGACCATAATAAACACGTTTGTTGATGGTCATGAGAGGATCCATCATATAAAATTTCAGGCATATCGGATAATAATTGCGACCTCTAGGGGTCAAGAAGTCAAGATCCCAGATCGGTTTATATGGTAGCTATATCAGGTTATGAACCGATTTGAACCTGTTTTGACATAGTTGTTGAAAGTAAAAATAAAATACGTCATGCAAAATTTTAGCCAAATCGGATAGGAATTGCGCCCTCTAGAAGCTCAAGAAGTCAAATCCCCAGATCTGTTTATATGACAGCAATATCAGGTTATGGACCGATTTCAACCATACTTGGCACAGTTGTTGGATATCATAACGAAATACTTCGTGCAAAAATTTATTCAAATCGGATAAGAATTGCGCACTCTAGAGGCTCAAGAAGTCAAGACCCGAGATCGGTTTATATGGCAGCTATATCAGGTTATGGACCGATTTGAACCATACTTGGCACAGTTGTTGGATATCATAACAAAACATGTCGTGCAAAAACTCATTCTGATCGGGAAAGAATTGCGCACGCTAGAGGCTCAAGAAGTCAAGACCCAAGATCGGTTTATATGGCAGCTACATCAGGTTATGGACCGATTTGAACTATACTTGGCACAGTTGTTGGATATCATAACAAAACACGTCGTGCAAAATTTCATTCCAATCGGATAAGAATTGCGCTCTCTAGAGGCTCAAGAAGTCAAGACCCAAGATCGGTTTATATGACAGCTATATCAGGTTAAGGACCGATTTGAACCATACTTGGCACAGTTGTTGGATATCATAACAAAACACGTCGTGCAAAATTTCATTCCAATCGGATAAGAATTGCGGTCTCTAGAGGCTCAAGAAGTCAAGACCCAAGATCGGCTTATATGGCAGCTATATCAAAACATGGACCGATATGGCCCATTTACAATACCAACCGACCTACACTAATAAGAAGTATTTGTGCAAAATTTCAAGCGGCTAGCTTTACTCCTTCGGAAGTTAGCGTGCTTTCGACAGACAGACGGACGGACGGACGGACGGACAGACGGACGGACATGGCTAGATCGACATAAAATTTCACGACGATCAAGAATATATATACTTTATGGGGTCTCAGAGGAATATTTCGAGTAGTTACAAACAGAATGACGAAATTAGTATACCCCCCATCTTATGGTGGAGGGTATAAAAATAAACCAATGTGAACCATGTACGACACGGATGTCGAAAAGCCTAACATAAGTCACTGTGTCAAATTTCAGTGAAATCGGATTATAAATGCGCCTTTTATGTGGCCAAAATCTTAAATCGAGAAATCGGCCTATGTGACAGCTATATCCAAATCTGAACCGATCTAGGCCAAATTAAAGAAAGATGTCGAAGGTCCTAAGACAACTCACTGTCTCAAATTTCAGCAAAATCGGATAATAAATATGACTTTTATGGGGCTAAGGCCCTAAATCGGCGGATGGGTCTATATGACAGCTATATCCGAATCTTAGCCGATCTGGGACAATTAAAGAATGATGTCGAAGGGCCCTACGCAACTCACTGTGCTAAATTTCATCAGAATCGGATAATAAATGTGGCTTTTAAGGGCTTAAAACCTTTAATGGGAGGATCGGTATATATGGCAGCTATAACCAAATCTGAACCGATCTAGGCCAAATTAACGAAGAAAGTCGAAGGGCCTTACACAACTCACTGTCCAAAATTTCAGCTAAATCGGATAATGAATGTGGCTTTTATGGGCTTAAGACCCTAAATCGGAGGATCGGTCCATATGGCAGCTATAACCAAATCTGAACCGATCCAGGCCAAATTAACGAAGGAAGTCGAAGGGCCTAACACAACTCACTGTACCAAATTTCACCAAAATCGGATAATAAATGTGGGTTTCATGGGCCTTAAAACCTAAATTGGCGGATCAGTCTATATGGGGGCTATATCAAGATATAGTCCGATATAGCCCATCTTCGAACTTAACCTGCTTTTGGACAAAAAAAGAATCTGTGCAAAGTTTCAGCTCAATATCTCTATTTTTAAAGATTGTAGCGTGATTTCAACAGACAGACGGACGGACGAACGGACATGTCTAGATCGTCTTAGATTTTTACGTTGATCAAGAATATATATACAATACTTTATAGGGTCGGAAATGGATATTTCGATATGTTGCAAATGGAACGACAAAATGAATATACCCCCATCTATGTTGTTGTCTATGAATGTCTATTCATAGACTATGTCTATGAATGTCTATTCATAGACAACCACCATACCATATGATCCACTCTAAGCGAGTAGCAATAACATTTAAATTAACGTCATCTGGCAGTCTTCAACTGAAATTGTTTGATCCAATTAATAATATGCCAACATGAACAGAGAGAGGGTAGAGTGGTAAATATTAATCATCAGCATGTATCTTTGTTATGACAACCTATCGGTCCTTTGAACAAAGAACAAGTAAAAGCGTGCTAAGTTCGGCCGGGCCGAATCTTATATACCCTCCACCATCGATCGCATTTGTCGAGTTCTTTTCCCGGCATCTCTTCTTAGGCAAAAAAGGATATAAGAAAAGAGTTGCTCTGCTATTAAAACGATATCAAGATATGGTCCGGTTCGGACCACAATTAAATTATATGTTGGAGACCTGTGTAAAATTTCAGCCAATTCGTATAAGAATTGCGCCCATTGGGACTCACGAAGTAAAATAGAGAGAACGATTTATATGGGATCTGTATCGGGCTATAGACCGATTCAGACCATAATAAACACGTTTGTTGATGGTCATGAGAGGATCCGTCGTACAAAATTTCATTCATATCGGATAATAATTGCGACATTTGGAGGCTCAAGAAGTCAAGATCCCAGATCGGTTTATATGGCAGCTATATCAGGTTATGAACCGATTTGAACCTTATTTGACACAGTTGTTGAAAGTAAAAATAAAATACGTCGTGCAAAATTTCAGCCAAATCGGATAGGAATTGCGCCCTCTAGAAGCTCAAGAAGTCAAATCCCCAGATCTGTTTATATCACAGCTATATCAGGTTAAGGACCGATTTCAACCATACTTGGCACAGTTGTTGGATATCGTAACGAAATACTTCGTGCAAAAATTCATTCAAATCGGATAAGAATTGTGCCCTCTAGAGGCTCAAGAAGTCAAGACCCAAGATCGGTTTATATGGCAGCTATATCAGGTTATGGACCGATTTAAACCATACTTGGCATAGTTGTTGGATATCATAGCAAAACACGTCGTGCGAAATTCCATTCCATTCGGATAAGAATTGCGCCCCCTAGAGGCTCAAGAAGTCAAGACCCAAGATCGGTTTATATGGCAGCTATATCAGGTTATGGACCGATTTCAACCATACTTGGCACAGTTGTTGAATATCATAACAAAACACGTCGTGCAAAATTTCATTCTGATCGGATAAGAATTGCGCACGCTAGAGGCTCAAGAAGTCAAGACCCAAGATCGGTTAATATGGCAGCTATATCAGGTTATGGACCGATTTGAACTATACTTGGCACAGTTATTGGATATCATAGCAAAACACGTCGTGCAAAATTTCATTCCAATCGGATAAGAATTGCGCACTCTAGAGGCTCAAGAAGTCAAGACCCAAGATCGGTTAATATGGCAGCTATATCAGGTTATGGACCGATTTGAACTATACTTGACACAGTTATTGGATATCATAGGAAAACACGTCGTGCAAAATTTCATTCCAATCGGATAAGAATTGCGCACTCTAGAGGCTCAAGAATTCAAGACCAAGATGGGTTTATATGGCAGCTATATCAAAACATGGACCGATATGGCCCATTTACAATACCAACCGACCTACACTAATAAGAAGTATTTGTGCAAAATTTCAAGCGGCTAGCTTTACTCCTTCGGAAGTTAGCGTGCTTTCGACAGACAGACGGACGGACGGACGGACGGACGGACGGACGGACGGACGGACGGACGGACGGACAGAAATGTCACGACGATCAAGAATATATATACTTTATGGGGTCTCAGACGAATATTTCGAGTAGTTACAAACAGAATGACGAAATTAGTATACCCCCCATCTTATGGTGGAGGGTATAAAAATAAAATATAGGAAGGATCTAAGAGAGGATGCCTAGGAGAGCCGCCCACCCCCAAAACCTGGCAAACGGATTTATAGACCAACCACTACAATATGGGACTCGAATTAAAGGTATTTGAGAGTAGAAAACGAATTTGACATCCAATTGCGGAACTAAGTGTTTCGTGGGTCACCCCACCACTACAAAACGTCTTAAATCGGACATATTTACCGACCATGGCAATATGGATCTTTAATGGAAGGTCTTTGGGAATAGAGCACGAAATTGACTTTCACTTTTGGGACCAAGTCTCTGGGGGTCCACCACACCCAAAGAAGGACTTTTACTGGCCATTGCATTGTGGGGTTTAAATAAGAGGTACTTGAGTGTAGAAAAATCTAGAGGAAAATTGGAATACATATTTAACTACAATTACGCATAAATTTTTAAATTTAGAATACTCCTCTCAAACATAGCATAATCTCTAACAAAGCCTAAACATCAATTTGTGTTTGTTTGTAGGTTTGTTTGTTTGTGTGTTCTCTATAGACTCAGAACAGCTGAACCGATTTTCTTGAAATTTTTACAGATAGTACATAATGATCCTGTGGTGAAAATAGGGTACTGAATTTTTTGATATCTGAAGGGGAGCAGACCCTTCCCCTTACCCTAATTTTCAGAAACGCCAGATCTCTAAGATGGGTGGTGCGATATAAGCGAAATTTTGTGTGCTCTCTCATAGTAACCTGCAAACAAAAAATTGGTATCCCAATTTCGGATGGGGTACCTAGGTGGGGCGCCCCACCCCAAAACCTACCTAAACGACAATATGGGACTCAAATGAAAGGTATTTAAGATTGGAAAACGTATATGATATTCAATTGTCGGATTTTTGTTTGGGGGGGATTTTTTGTTTGGGGGACCACTCCAACCCCAAAAACACCCCTAATTCGGACATATTTACCGACCATGGCAATATGGGACTCAAATAAAAGGTATTTGCGAGTAAAATTCGAATCTGATATCCAAATTTGGGACAAAGTTTCTGGGGGTCTACGCCTTCCCCAAAACACCCCTCATGCAGGACTTATTTAATGACCATGACAATATGGGGCTTAAATAAAAGTTATTTAAGTGTAGAATACGAATCTGATATCCAGATGTGGGACTAAGTGTTTAGGGGCCGCCCATCCCCGAGATAATCCCCCAAAGAAGACAAAGATACGATCATAGCCCATACGCCATACCGGACATATTTGATGGGTTTTCAATAAGGGATTTAAGTGAATGGTATTTGAGATTAGAAAACGAATTCGATATCCAATTTTGAGGCCAATGACAATATGGGGTTTAAATATATGAGAATAGAACTCGTTGTTGATATATTTTCTGGGCTTAGTGTTTGGTGGACCACCCCACTCCCCAAAACACCATTTAATCGGGCATATTTACCTACCATGACAATGTGGGACTTAATGAAAGGAATTGGGGGGTAGATCAAGTATTGATACCCACTTTCGGGACCAATTTTCTGGGGGTCTACCCCTTCTTAAAATACCCCACAAACAGCAATTTTTTACAGACCATTGCAATATGTGGCTCAAATAAAGGTATTTGGGAGTAGAATACGTATTTTATATCCAAATATAAGACCATGTATTTATGGCATCACCCCTTCCCCAAAACACCCCTCAAAGGGTGAACATTTTTCGACCATGCCAATATGTGGATCAAATGAAAGTTATTTGAGATTAGAAAACGAATTTGATAACCAATTTTGGGGCCATGTGTTTGGGGAACGCCTCATCGTGTAAAGTCCCTTCAAAACCAATGGCAATATGGGGTTTAAATAAATGGTATTTGAGAGAAGAGCACGGTGCAGATATTTTTTCAGGGCCAAGTGTTTTTTAGGTGTTTTTCAGGGCCAAGTGTTTTAGGGGTGCTTTCTCACCCCGAAAACACCCCTAAAACCCCCCTAAATTAGACATCATGAGAATACCGGGCTGAAATAAAGTATTTTAAGAATGGAGTACAACTTACATCCAAACTTAAAATCGTAGGCCATTAAAGATCATATAGCATTCAGATAAAGGCACTTACATTGTTAAACTGTTTGTCAAGCGATATAATATTTTCGTAGCATGGTATTTCACTAAAAGCTCTTTAATTGTCGAAAATAAATATTCCAAGGAAAAATTTTGTTCCATATAAAGTAAAAGAAGGCGCAGTGGAGCGGGCCCGGTCCAGCTAGAATTGCTATAAGAAAGAGATGCCTATCGCTTTCTTACAGCAGATTGGAAATTAGGCCATCTTTTGGAACATTTTTGGTCTGTACGCGTTTCCTATTAGTGCCTTACCATTCTTATCCAAGAACAGGTTAACAAAAACATATTCAATGGTACTGGATAAATCTGATTGTAGTTTTACATGACATTTTATTCCATCCTTTACATACATACAAGACCCCCCAGCAAACGTTCTTCTATCCGCACAATACAAAAAATAGCTGAAAGATTGTAAATACTGTAGCAACATTACAGTGGAACAACGTTTCAGATACGCAAATTATATCAAATTTTGAATTTGAGCATAAAAGCGCATGATTTTCCAACCATTTTTATACCCACCACCGAAGGATGGGGGTATATTCATTTTGTCATTCCGTTTGCAACACATCGAAATATCCATTTCCGACCCTATAAAGTATATATATTCTTGATCAGCGTAAAAATCTAAGACAATCTGGACATGTCCGTCCGTCTGTCCGTCTGTCTGTTGAAATCACGCTACAGTCTTTAAAAATAGAGATATTGAGCTGAAATTTTGAACAGATTCTTTTTTTGTCCATAAGCAGGTTAAGTTCGAAGATGGGCTATATCGGACTATAACTTGATATAGCCCCCATATAGACCGATCCGCCGATTTAGGGTCTTAGGCCCATAAAAAATTTATGACAGTGGGTTGCGTTGAGCTCTTCGACATCCTTCGTCAATTTGGCTCAGATCGGTTCAGATTTGGATATATATAGCATATATATATAGCAGATAGCTGCCATATAGACCGTTCCTCCGGTTCAGGGTCTTAGGCCCACAAAAGCCACATTTATTATCCGATTTTGATGAAATTCGGGACAGTGAATTGTGTAAGGCCCATCGACATCCTTCGTCCAGATTTGGACCTTCAGATCGGTCCAGATTTGGATATAGCTGCCATATAGATGGATCCTCCGATTTATGGTGTAAGGCCCATAAAAGCCACATTCATTATCCGATTTTGCTGAAATTTGGAACAGTGAGTTGTGTTAGGCCCTTTGACATATTTCTTCAATTTGGTCCAGATCGGTTCAGATTTAGATATAGCTGCCATATAGACCGATTTCTTGATTTATGCTTTTGGGCCCATAAAATGCTCATTTATTGTCCGATGTCGCCGAAATTTGGAACAGTGAGTTAAGTTAAGCCCCTTGACATTTTTCTGCAATATCGCACAGATCGGTCCAGATTTGAATATAGCTGCCATATAGACCGATATCTAGATTTTAGGTTTTGGGGCCATAAAAAGCGCATTTATTGTCCGATGTCGCTGAAATTTGAAACAGTGAGTTTGGTTAGGCTCTTCGCCGTCCTTCTTAAATTTTGCCCAGATCAGTCCAGATTTGCATATAGCTGCCATAGGTTTAGGGCCCATAAAAGAGGCATTTATTGTCCGATTTCGCCGAAATTTGGGACAGTGCTTTGTGTTAGGCTTTTCGACATGTTTATGCAACTTGGCCCAAATCGGTTCAGATTTGGAAATAGCTGCCATGTATACCGATATCTCGATTTAAAGTCTTGGCCCCATAAAAGGCGCATTTATAATCCGATTTCACTGAAATTTAACACATCGACTTATGTTCGGCTTTTCGACATCCGTATCGTATATAGTTCAGATCAGTATGAGGTATATGAGTATAAGGTATGAAATTTTCACCGAATTTTGATGAAAGGTGGTTTACATATATACCCGAGGTGGTGGGTATCCAAAGTTCGGCCCGGCCGAACTTAACGCCTTTTTACTTGTTTTGTTTTGATATAGTACGAATAATGTTAAAAATGTCGTCTGTGGAATTGCAATCTGTATCTCCGGGTATTTGTAGCAGATGGGCAAGCAACGATCGTTTCTATGGCTAATAAATTAGATAATGTATAGGTTAGGTAAGGTTTAAGTAACAGTCTGTCATCAGACTCACTTAGACGTTTTCGTCCATTGTGATACCACAGAAATAGAAGAAGGAAGATGCTTTCTAGTGTCTACCATTGAACTATTCAGATCGCTTTAAAAAGCCCAATAACGTGCGAATATTCACTTCCGCTAAATCAGACAGGTTCTCCAAGATATGAGAATCAAAGTGGAACTCCTTCTAACTGCTAGTACGGGACACACACACAGAAGGTATTCTATAGTTTCTTCTTCCTCGATGTTCTCACAGCTTCTGCAACAGTCGTTGCTGACAACCATCAGTATGTAAGCATGTTTTCTGTTTTAGCCAATGACAGCAACGCAATAGAACTCTTCAAGTCTAGATGAGGCCACATAGTTTTGAAATGATCACAGCCCTCCCTTTGTGATCATCTGTCATTCGTTGCCCTTCGAGGCATACCCACGGATTCCAGTGTCCCTGGAGTGTGTATGGTAGTTCCTAGTCTCGTAAGCTCGTCCGCTTTAGAATTCCTTGAGATATCTCTGTGGCCCGGCACCCAGAACAGGTGAATTTTAAACTGTTCAGCCATCTCATTGAGAGATCTGCGAAAGTCGAGGGCGGTTTTTGTGTTCAGAAATACGTTCTCCAGGGATTTAATGGCTGTCTAAGAAGCTATTTATGCCAATCGTCGTTATGACATTATATCTTAGACATTCCAACACTTCCTTAATTTCAAGGATCTCCGCTTGATACACACTGCACTGGTCGGGTAACCTTTTCGATATGACCAGTTCTAGATCTTTAGAGAACACCCAAAAGCCCACCTGGTCCCCTAGTTTAGAACCATCCGTATAGAAATCCATGTAACTTTTGTTATTGGGAAATCGTAGTTCCAATCGCCTCTATCAGGAATAGTGGTACAGCAATTTTTATCAAAAGCGGCTCAGGTAAGGTGTAATCCACACTGCCTGGAACATCGAATATTGTATCAAGGATAATACAGTGTCCGTAGCCGAAACATTACCAATGAGAAAGCTCCATTTACCTCACGGCAGTGGTCGCTGCAATTTGGATGTAGCATTAAATTCAGTGCATCAGATGGTGTCGTCTTAAGTGCGGCTGTGATGCACAAACAAGACATCCTTTGGATCCGGTTAAGTATTGAGCAGTAGGTGGATTTTTGAAGCGCCGTTCACCAGACCACAACTCCATATAGCATAATAGGTCTGCCAACTGCAGTATATACCCAATGCACGACACGCGGTCTAAGTCCCCAACTTTTACCAATGGCTCTCTTGCAGGTGTATAGGGCAAGAGTGGCCTTTCTTCCCCTTTCCAAAACGTTGGATTTGAATTTCAATTTGCTGTCTAGCAAAACACCCAGGTATTTTGCGCTTTCTGTAACATTTTCTCCACCCAAGGAGACAGGTTCCACTGTAGACAACTTGTATCTCCTGCTGAAAAGAATTACTTCTGTCTTGTACGGATTTATACCAGACCATTTTCGGTAGCCCACTTTGCGAAGAGTTTCCGGAAGTATATCTGTTAGAGTGCTGGAAAACTTTCCCCTAACAGCAAATGCCACGTCGTCAGAATACTCGACCACTTTTACGCCTTTTTCCTCCAGAGGCAATAATATATTGTTAATGGCTATATTCCAAAGTGGAGGAGACAGTACTCCTCCTTGACGAGTTCCTCTGCTGACCCATCTTTTTAGATCCACAGATCCCAAGCCTGCCATAATGCATCTTTTAGTAAGTAAGTTATTAGTAAACTTTCTTACGGTAGAGTTGATGCCTAGAAACTCCAACTCCTTCATGATTGACTGACGTCGGTTTTACAATATTGAAAGCACCTTTAATGTCAAGAAATGCTAACAATGCATATTCCTTGACAGCGAGAGAACACTCAATGTAGCCGACTAGGTCGTGAAGGGCTGTTTCAGTGGATTTGCCTTTACTATATGCATGCGACAGGCGACAGGCGAGCTCCAAGGATATGTCTCCTAAGATATGTTTCTATCAATCTCTTAAGAGTCTTCAGCATAAAGGATGACAGAATAATAGGACGAAAATCTTTCGCCTTCGTGTGGTAGGGTTTTCCTGCTTTAGGAATGAAAATTACCTTCGTGTCTCACCATCCCAAATGTATATATGACATTCTGATACAAGCAGAGTTTATCTCCCTAAACCAAGGAACCAGTCCATCAGACACAGCTTGTACTTCAACCGGTGAAACATCATCAGGGCCTGGCGACTTAAAGAAGTTGAAACTTCTTATCGCCCAAAGGATTTTTAGCTCAGACGTAATTTCCTAATGGCTTTCGACGAATGCATATCAGTGACAACCTCTCTCTTGGATCCACATTGTCCGTTGGAGAATTTCCCAGGAAATGTGTATCAACGAGTAGTTCTAGTGTTTCCTCAATAGACATTGTCAATACAATCTCTGAGTTATGGATAAACCCCACCGTAATAGGTCTCGAGGACATAATCTTTCTTAGCCTACAGAATTCTACAAAGGATTTGTTCTGAGCCTTCCATGCTCGCCTTTATATTTTCTTAGCTCAGCATTATAGATGTCCCAATCGTGTGGTGCTCTTGCGGCTTTGCTCTGCAGTCCTTCCTTAGACCTACCAGCTTTGGGGTCCACCATGGCGATTGCTGTTTGTTCCTTAGCTTGGCACTAGGGGATGCTGACACAAGCGAGTCATTCATGGCATTCGTGATCCGCTTGAACACTATGTCTTTATCCTCCCTAGTTTCCACTTCCTGTTTAACCGACGGACCACTATTTCAATATTTTCTGCAAGGCTAAAACTTATATAACGATGATCAGAGAAGCTATGGTCATCCACAGCTTCTCTGATCGTGCTCTTCTTCTTTAAAAATTGGGACAGTGAGTTGTGTTAGGCCCTTCAACATCCTTCGTCAATTTGGCCCAGATCGGTCCAGATTTGGATATAGCTGACACATAGACCGACCCTC
Organism: Stomoxys calcitrans; assembly: GCF_963082655.1. Classification (NCBI taxonomy): domain Eukaryota; kingdom Metazoa; phylum Arthropoda; class Insecta; order Diptera; family Muscidae; genus Stomoxys; species Stomoxys calcitrans. The sequence goes on from NC_081552.1 coordinate 61,884,095, forward strand.
CGATTTAGGGTCTTAGGCCCATAAAAGCCTCATTTGTTATCCGATTTAGCTGAAATTTGGGGCAGTGAGTTGTGTTAGGCCCTTCATTAAGGGTCTTAGGCCCATAAAAGGCGCATTTATTGTCCGATGTCGCCGAAATTTGGGACTGTGAGTCAAGTTAAGCCCCTTGACATACTTCTGCATTATCGCACAGATCGGTCCAGATTTGGATATAGCTGCCATATAGACCGATCTCTCGGTTTTAGGGTTTGGGGCCATAAAAAGCGCGTTTATTGTCCAATGTTGCTAACATTTGGGACAAAGAGTTAAGTTAAGCCCCTCCACATATATCTGCAATTTGGTCTAGATCGATCAAGATTTGCATATAGCTGCCATATAGACCAATCTCTCGATTTAAAGTTTTGGCCCAATAATAGGCGCATTTTTAATCCGATTGCACTGAAATTTGACACACTGACTTATGTTATGCTTTTCGACATCCGTGTTGTATATAGTTCAGATCGGTTTATTTTTAGATATAACTACTAAAAGGTCCAATATTTTGTTATATACAATTGAACAATGACTTTTACTTATTAGTATTTGGTCCAAGTCGGAACATATGTTGATATAGCTGCTATGGGGCATAAGGTGTCAGTTTTGCACCGGATTTTGACAAAAGGTGGTTTACATATATACCCGAGGTGGTGGGTATCCAAAGTTCGGCCCGGGTGATGGGGGTGTTTAGGGGTGATGCCCTAAGTACATGGTCCTACATTTGGATATCAAATTCGTATTCTACTCCCAACTACCTTTATTTGAGCCCCATTTTTCGATGATCAGTAAAAAATTGCTGTTTGTGGGGTATTTTGGGAAGGGGTAGACCCCCAAAAAATTGGTCCCGAAAGAGGGTATCAATACTTGCTCTACCCCCCAATTCCTTTCATTTAAAATCCATATTGACATGGTGGGTAAATATGCCCGATTTAGGGGTGTTTTGGCGATTGGGGTGGTCCCCCAAACACTAAGACCGGAAAATATATCAGCAACGTACTCTATTCTCATATATCTATATATCATTTATTTAAACCCCATATTGTCATTGCCCTCAAAATTGGATATCAAATTCGTTTTCTAATAACACTTAAACTCCTTATTGCAAAAGTTAGCAAATATGTCCGGTTTGCGGTATTGGCCCTAAAAACTATAAATATTTAGTTCCACTCTCTTTAAGACCCAAATTGTATAGGTGAGCAAATACGTCCTATTTGGGGGTTGTTATGGTGGTGGGACGTCCGCTAGACAGTTGGCCCCTAATGTTGATATCAGATATGTGGTCTACTCCCACATACCTTTATTTTGAGACCCATATTTCCATAGTCGACAAACATAACCAGCTTGGGGGGAGTTTTGAGGAATGGGCGGCCACTCAGTGAGTTGGCCTTGAAAAAATATATAGGATTCGTGTTCTACTCTAAAAACCCTCTTATTTGATCCCCATATTGAAATAGTCAGCAAATACTTCCTAGTTGGGTGGTGTTGGGGGGTGGGTTGGCCCCATAAACACTTTTCCCGAATATTGATATCAGATTCGCGCTTTGGTTTCAAAGACCTTTCATTTGAGCCCAATATTGTTATGGTCGTAAATTTGTCCCCATTGGGGGATGTTTTTGGGGAGAGGCGGCCCCCTTAACACTTGGTGCCATATTTTCAGATCGAATTCTACACTCTAATACCTTTTATTTAAGTCCCATATTCCCATGGTCAGTAAATAAGTCCTGTTTGGGGAAACGTAGTCCCACATTTGGATATCAGATTCGTATTCTACTCCCAAATACCTTTCATTTGAGTCCCATATTGCTATGGTCGGTAAATACGTCCGATTTAGGGGTGCTTTGGGGGTTCGACAATTGGATATCAGACACGTTTTCTTATCCTAAATACCTTTCATTTGAGTCCCATATTGTCGTGATTGGTCTAAATATATGTTTGGTAGGCAGCCCCCCTAGGTACCCCATCCGAAATTTGGATACCAAATTTTTATTTTTAGGGTACTATACGAGAGCACACAAAATTTCGTTTAAATCGCACCACACATCTCCGAGATCTGGTGTTTCTGAAAATTTTGGTGAGGGGAAGGTTCCGCTCCCCCTTCAAATATCAAAAAATGTAGTACCTTATTTTCACCACGGGATCATTATGCACCATCTGTGAAAATCGGTTCAGTCGTTTCTGAGTCTAAGGAACACGCAAACAAACAAACAAGGAAACGAACAAACCAACAAGTAAAAAGGCGTTTCGTTCGGCTGGGCCGAACTTTGGATACCCACCACCTCGGGTATATATGTAAACTACCTTTCATGAAAATCCAGTGAAAATTGCATACCTTATGTCCCATAGCAGTTATATCGAAATATAATCCGATTTGGACCAAATACTGATAAGTACAAGTCATGGTTCAATTATGTATTACAAAATATTGGTCTTTTTAGTAGCTATATCTAAAAATAAACCGGTCTGAACTATATACAACATGGATGTCGGAAAGCATAACATAAGTCAATATGTAAAATTTCAGTTAAATCGGATTATAAATGCTCCGTTTATGGGGCCAAGACTTTAAATCGAGATATCGGTCTATATGACAGTGTTCAAGCAGGAATCGACCTATTATCGACCTGTGATCGTTTGGTTCGTCACAACAACAATTCGCTTGTCGTCTGGCTGCAGGTGACCGTGGCTCAAACGACAACAACAACAAAAATTGCAGATTTGTTTCTTATGTGGGCAATTGGTGTGCCTTTGACTCTAACAGCAACAGCAGCAGCTTTGGTGGTAATTTCTTCTGTGTGGCCAGAGACGGGACTTTTGGAATACCACATCATCAAGGTGCCAGGGAATATTTGGTTCCATTGGGCTATTCCTAAGAAGAGGTTGGTGAGTGCATCAACAGGCAGCTATATGCAAATCTTGATCGATCTAGACCAAATTGCAGAAATATGTGGAGGGGCTTAACTTAACTCTCTGTCCCAAATTTCGGCAACATTGGACAATAAATGCGCCTTTTATGGGCCCAAAACATTAAATCGAGAGATGGGTCTATATGGCAGCTATATTCAAATATGGACCTATCTAGACCAAATTGACGAAGGATGTCGAAGGGCCTAACACAACTCACGGTCCCAAATTTCAGTGAAATCGGATAATAAATGCGGCTTTTTTAAATCGGAGGATCGGTCTATATGGCAGCTATATCCAAATCTGGGCCGATCTGTGCCAAATTGACGAAGGTTGTCGAAGGGCCTAACACAACTCACGGTCCCAAATTTCAGCAAAATTGGATAATAGATGTGGCTTCTATGGGCCTAAGACCCTAAATCGGAGGGTCTTGGACCGATCTAGACCAAATTGACGAAGGATGTTGGAGGGCATAACGCAACTCACTGTCTTAAATTGCAGCAAAATCGGATAATAAATGTGGCTTTTATTGGCCTAAGATCCTAAATCGGAGGATCGGTCTATATGGCAGCTATATCAAAATCTGGACCGATCTGGCCAAATTAACGAAGGTTGTCGAAGGCCCTAACACAACTCACTGTCCCAAATTTCAACAAAATCCGATAATAAATGTGGCTTTAATTGGCCTAAAACCCCAAATCGTCGGATCGGTCTATATGGTGGCTATATCAAGATATAGTCCGATATAGCCCTTCTTCAATCTTAACCTGCTTATGGACAAAAAAGAATCTGTGCAAAGTTTCAGCTAAATATCTCTATTTAGCGTGGTAGCATGATTTCAACAGACAGACGGACGGACAGGTCTAGATCGTCTTAGATTTTTAGGCTGATCAAGAATATATCTACTTTATAGGGTCGGAAATGGATTTTTCGATGAGTTGCAAACGGAATGACAAAATGAATATACCCCCATCCTTCGGTGGTGGGTATAACAAACAAACCTACAAACACAAATTGATTTTCATATACAATATAAGAAAGATTCAATAAGCAGCTCACCCCTTTCGTTGATATCCCAACTTCCCCATATCTGGTGATATGCATTAGCATCACTTCCAATAATGAGGCTTTTCTTCCCCACGGACGCGGCTTCAAACAGCGACTTAAGGTTTGAAGGCGGTATCTCTGAAGCGTGTGCCATATATAGGGAAGCCAGCCAGTAATGAGAGTTGTTTGTTTGAAGGCCGGCTACTACTAAATTTTCAGTGCTTAGCGACGGAAAAAGAAAAAACATTAAGACTTATCTTTGCAATAATACAGGCTCTGTGTCTCCCATTTCCCGTACCCCTGAGAAGTTTGAATTCCGGAATTCTTAGTCCACTTACCATTCCACCACACACCCATGGTTACTGGATAAGAACCACGTCAAATCCACCAGCCATCAGAAGGACCTTTAGTGCCGACGGAGCGGCCTTACAATGGTGGAAATATAGCTGAAGAAACCGGACCATAGTCAGGATTCAGAACTTCCACCACTGTTGTGGTGGAGTCGTCTTCTGACTCCACCAGGAGTTCATCCTCACAAGATTCGTTAGAACTTGTCATGATGAGCTTCCGTACGCATCCAGGGGCAGGTGAAAAAGCTGTGGAACCACTCTTCCTCAGGACACTGGGAACTTGCGGTGTGGTCGAAATACTTTCTGAGTTCCGTGCTTCCCCCTAGCGCGCACTTTGAGCATAGTCCATCTTTGTAACCCACCCACCCAGGGCTTGTCGGGTCCCGTTTCGATGACATCCCCTCCTGTCACGATTGTGGCAGGGGGATTTTCAGTCTCCTGCAATCCGCCAGACTTTAGCGATGTGGTCGATAGTTCCTTAGGCAAGTGTTCAGAAACAACTGCTGAGTCGTCTCCTGATTCCCACTGCACCACTTTTGTAGACCTTCAATTTCAACTTGTTGAATCCGTAGGATACAACCCCTTTAGACTTGTTGCGAGACAGCCGGGGTTTAGTACGAATACTGCATGTCTCCGGTCACCATCCTCATCCAATCTTCCAGTTGGTGGTGGAAAGATTGGGATTACATTTCCTTAGTTTTCCAAGTATCGCTTCAGGATCTGAGAGAATCCTTGGCATCCAAGCATACGTCATTAGTCGAGAAGGAATATCTTCCTTCTTGACATAATTTAGTGCTGCACCTGGCCAGATCTCACCAATCTTTTTTAGCGCACAACGATACATTTCAATTGAATGTTGATCGCCGAAGGCAACTAGTCTGTATCGGCCTCGATACCAGCCTGCATCATCACAAACTGGAGGAGACCCAGGATTCCATTGACTACCCACTCCAATTATTCCTAGGTATGCAGCCCTGTTCTTCTCCCTTGTCGACAACTGCCATCACCAAACATTCCCTAGCGACATTACCAAAGGTTCTTGGACCCACCTTACTATTGTTCGCCCTAGTTCTTTTAGGTTTGGGATGCCCTCAAGGTGACCGCAGCCTTTTGGCTGACTGCGGTGCAGTTTCCGAATCTGAACGTGTAGTCTTTGGGGTAGCCTGTGCAGCGAATTCCCGAGCCCAATTTAGGGAATCTTTCTCCCTATCAGTGAGAGTCGCAGGATCATTCGCACCAAGCCTCCTAATAAACCTGAGAGCGATGCGTCTTCTGTTATTCCAACCTCTTAAAGAGCGTGTTGGTTTGCCGGGGAAGACCCATGGCCTAGGCAAATTATAGGCATGCGTAGAAGGAATAGGTTCGGCCTTGTAAAACAAGTAAAAGCGTGGAGCGCATTTGTCAGTTCTTTCCCCGGCATCTCTTTTTAAGAAGATATAAGAAAAGATTTGTTCTGCTATTAGAGCGATATCAAGATATGATCCGGTTTAGACCAAAATTAAATTATATGTTGGAGACCTGTGTAAAATGTCAGCCAACTCGAATAAGAATTGCGCCCTTTGGGGGCTCAAAAAGTAAAATAGAGAGATAGATTTATATGGGAGCTGTATCGGGCTATAGACCGATTCAGACCATAATAAACACGTATGTTGATGGTCATGAGAGGATCCGTCGTACAAAATTTTAGGCAAATCGGATACGAATTGCGCTCTCTAGAGGCCCAAGAAGTCAAGACCCAAGATCGGTTTATATAACAGCTACTTCAGGTTATGGACCGATTTGAACCATACTTGGCACAGTTGTTGGATATCATAGCAAAACACGTCGTGCAAAAATTCATTCTAATCGGATAAGAATTGCGCACTCTAGAGGCTCAAGAAGTCAAGACCCAAGATCGGTTTATATGACAGCTATACCAGGTAATGACCCGAATTGAACCATACTTAGCACAGTTGTTAGAAGTGATACTAAAACACTACGTGCAAAAATTCAACCAAATCGGATGGGAATCGCGCCCTCTAGAGACTCAAGAAGTCAAGACCCAAGATCGGTTTATATGGCAGCTATATCAGGTTATAGACCGATTTGAACCACACTTATCACAGTTATTGGATATCATAACAAAACACCTCGTGCAAAATTTCATTCCAATCGGATAAGAATTGCACACTCTAGAGGCTCAAGAAGTCAAGACCCAAGATCGTTTTATATGGCAGCTATATCAGGTTATGGACCGATTTGAACCATACTTGGCACAGTTATTGAATATCGTAGCAAAACACGTCGTGCATTTTATTGTCCGATGTCGCTGAAATTTGAAACAGTGAGTTCGGTTAGGCTCTTCGACGTCCTTCTTAAATTTTGCCCAGATCAGTCCAGATTTGCATATAGCTGCCATAGGTTTAGGGCCCATAAAAGAGGCATTTATTGTCCGATTTCGCCGAAATTTGGGACAGTGCTTTGTGTTAGGCTTTTCGACATGTTTATGCAACTTGGCCCAAATCGGTTCAGATTTGGAAATAGCTGCCATGTATACCGATATCTCGATTTAAAGTCTTGGCCCCATAAAAGGCGCATTTATAATCCGATTTCACTGAAATTTAACACATCGACTTATGTTCGGCTTTTCGACATCCGTATCGTATATAGTTCAGATCAGTATGAGGTATATGAGTATAAGGTATGAAATTTTCACCGAATTTTGATGAAAGGTGGTTTACATATATACCCGAGGTGGTGGGTATCCAAAGTTCGGCCCGGCCGAACTTAACGCCTTTTTACTTATTTTGTTTTGATATAGTACGAATAATGTTAAAAATGTCGTCTGTGGAATTGCAATCTGTATCTCCGGGTATTTGTAGCAGATGGGCAAGCAACGATCGTTTCTATGGCTAATAAATTAGATAATGTATAGGTTAGGTAAGGTTTAAGTAACAGTCTGTCATCAGACTCACTTAGACGTTTTCGTCCATTGTGATACCACAGAAATAGAAGAAGGAAGATGCTTTCTAGTGTCTACCATTGAACTATTCAGATCGCTTTAAAAAGCCCAATAACGTGCGAATATTCACTTCCGCTAAATCAGACAGGTTCTCCAAGATATGAGAATCAAAGTGGAACTCCTTCTAACTGCTAGTACGGGACACACACACAGAAGGTATTCTATAGTTTCTTCTTCCTCGATGTTCTCACAGCTTCTGCAACAGTCGTTGCTGACAACCATCAGTATGTAAGCATGTTTTCTGTTTTAGCCAATGACAGCAACGCAATAGAACTCTTCAAGTCTAGATGAGGCCACATAGTTTTGAAATGATCACAGCCCTCCCTTTGTGATCATCTGTCATTCGTTGCCCTTCGAGGCATACCCACGGATTCCAGTGTCCCTGGAGTGTGTATGGTAGTTCCTAGTCTCGTAAGCTCGTCCGCTTTAGAATTCCTTGAGATATCTCTGTGGCCCGGCACCCAGAACAGGTGAATTTTAAACTGTTCAGCCATCTCATTGAGAGATCTGCGAAAGTCGAGGGCGGTTTTTGTGTTCAGAAATACGTTCTCCAGGGATTTAATGGCTGTCTAAGAAGCTATTTATGCCAATCGTCGTTATGACATTATATCTTAGACATTCCAACACTTCCTTAATTTCAAGGATCTCCGCTTGATACACACTGCACTGGTCGGGTAACCTTTTCGATATGACCAGTTCTAGATCTTTAGAGAACACCCAAAAGCCCACCTGGTCCCCTAGTTTAGAACCATCCGTATAGAAATCCATGTAACTTTTGTTATTGGGAAATCGTAGTTCCAATCGCCTCTATCAGGAATAGTGGTACAGCAATTTTTATCAAAAGCGGCTCAGGTAAGGTGTAATCCACACTGCCTGGAACATCGAATATTGTATCAAGGATAATACAGTGTCCGTAGCCGAAACATGACCAATGAGAAAGCTCCATTTACCTCACGGCAGTGGTCGCTGCAATTTGGATGTAGCATTAAATTCAGTGCATCAGATGGTGTCGTCTTAAGTGCGGCTGTGATGCACAAACAAGACATCCTTTGGATCCGGTTAAGTATTGAGCAGTAGGTGGATTTTTGAAGCGCCGTTCACCAGACCACAACTCCATATAGCATAATAGGTCTGCCAACTGCAGTATATACCCAATGCACGACACGCGGTCTAAGTCCCCAACTTTTACCAATGGCTCTCTTGCAGGTGTATAGGGCAAGAGTGGCCTTTCTTCCCCTTTCCAAAACGTTGGATTTGAATTTCAATTTGCTGTCTAGCAAAACACCCAGGTATTTTGCGCTTTCTGTAACATTTTCTCCACCCAAGGAGACAGGTTCCACTGTAGACAACTTGTATCTCCTGCTGAAAAGAATTACTTCTGTCTTGTACGGATTTATACCAGACCATTTTCGGTAGCCCACTTTGCGAAGAGTTTCCGGAAGTATATCTGTTAGAGTGCTGGAAAACTTTCCCCTAACAGCAAATGCCACGTCGTCAGAATACTCGACCACTTTTACGCCTTTTTCCTCCAGAGGCAATAATATATTGTTAATGGCTATATTCCAAAGTGGAGGAGACAGTACTCCTCCTTGACGAGTTCCTCTGCTGACCCATCTTTTTAGATCCACAGATCCCAAGCCTGCCATAATGCATCTTTTAGTAAGTAAGTTATTAGTAAACTTTCTTACGGTAGAGTTGATGCCTAGAAACTCCAACTCCTTCATGATTGACTGACGTCGGTTTTACAATATTGAAAGCACCTTTAATGTCAAGAAATGCTAACAATGCATATTCCTTGACAGCGAGAGAACACTCAATGTAGCCGACTAGGTCGTGAAGGGCTGTTTCAGTGGATTTGCCTTTACTATATGCATGCGACAGGCGACAGGCGAGCTCCAAGGATATGTCTCCTAAGATATGTTTCTATCAATCTCTTAAGAGTCTTCAGCATAAAGGATGACAGAATAATAGGACGAAAATCTTTCGCCTTCGTGTGGTAGGGTTTTCCTGCTTTAGGAATGAAAATTACCTTCGTGTCTCACCATCCCAAATGTATATATGACATTCTGATACAAGCAGAGTTTATCTCCCTAAACCAAGGAACCAGTCCATCAGACACAGCTTGTACTTCAACCGGTGAAACATCATCAGGGCCTGGCGACTTAAAGAAGTTGAAACTTCTTATCGCCCAAAGGATTTTTAGCTCAGACGTAATTTCCTAATGGCTTTCGACGAATGCATATCAGTGACAACCTCTCTCTTGGATCCACATTGTCCGTTGGAGAATTTCCCAGGAAATGTGTATCAACGAGTAGTTCTAGTGTTTCCTCAATAGACATTGTCAATACAATCTCTGAGTTATGGATAAACCCCACCGTAATAGGTCTCGAGGACATAATCTTTCTTAGCCTACAGAATTCTACAAAGGATTTGTTCTGAGCCTTCCATGCTCGCCTTTATATTTTCTTAGCTCAGCATTATAGATGTCCCAATCGTGTGGTGCTCTTGCGGCTTTGCTCTGCAGTCCTTCCTTAGACCTACCAGCTTTGGGGTCCACCATGGCGATTGCTGTTTGTTCCTTAGCTTGGCACTAGGGGATGCTGACACAAGCGAGTCATTCATGGCATTCGTGATCCGCTTGAACACTATGTCTTTATCCTCCCTAGTTTCCACTTCCTGTTTAACCGACGGACCACTATTTCAATATTTTCTGCAAGGCTAAAACTTATATAACGATGATCAGAGAAGCTATGGTCATCCACAGCTTCTCTGATCGTGCTCTTCTTCTTTAAAAATTGGGACAGTGAGTTGTGTTAGGCCCTTCAACATCCTTCGTCAATTTGGCCCAGATCGGTCCAGATTTGGATATAGCTGACACATAGACCGACCCTCCGATTTAGGGTCTTAGGCCCATAAAAGCCTCATTTGTTATCCGATTTAGCTGAAATTTGGGGCAGTGAGTTGTGTTAGGCCCTTCATTAAGGGTCTTAGGCCCATAAAAGGCGCATTTATTGTCCGATGTCGCCGAAATTTGGGACTGTGAGTCAAGTTAAGCCCCTTGACATACTTCTGCATTATCGCACAGATCGGTCCAGATTTGGATATAGCTGCCATATAGACCGATCTCTCGGTTTTAGGGTTTGGGGCCATAAAAAGCGCGTTTATTGTCCAATGTTGCTAACATTTGGGACAAAGAGTTAAGTTAAGCCCCTCCACATATATCTGCAATTTGGTCTAGATCGATCAAGATTTGCATATAGCTGCCATATAGACCAATCTCTCGATTTAAAGTTTTGGCCCAATAATAGGCGCATTTTTAATCCGATTGCACTGAAATTTGACACACTGACTTATGTTATGCTTTTCGACATCCGTGTTGTATATAGTTCAGATCGGTTTATTTTTAGATATAACTACTAAAAGGTCCAATATTTTGTTATATACAATTGAACAATGACTTTTACTTATTAGTATTTGGTCCAAGTCGGAACATATGTTGATATAGCTGCTATGGGGCATAAGGTGTCAGTTTTGCACCGGATTTTGACAAAAGGTGGTTTACATATATACCCGAGGTGGTGGGTATCCAAAGTTCGGCCCGGCCGAACTTAACGCCTTTTTACTTGTTTCCTTTGGGGGTGTTTAGGGGTGATGCCCTAAGTACATGGTCCTACATTTGGATATCAAATTCGTATTCTACTCCCAACTACCTTTATTTGAGCCCCATTTTTCGATGATCAGTAAAAAATTGCTGTTTGTGGGGTATTTTGGGAAGGGGTAGACCCCCAAAAAATTGGTTCCGAAAGAGGGTATCAATACTTGCTCTACCCCCCAATTCCTTTCATTTAAAATCCATATTGACATGGTGGGTAAATATGCCCGATTTATTGGTTTTTTGGCGATTGGGGTGGTCCCCCAAACACTAAGACCGGAAAATATATCAGCAACGTACTCTATTCTCATATATCTATATATCATTTATTTAAACCCCATATTGTCATTGCCCTCAAAATTGGATATCAAATTCGTTTTCTAATAACACTTAAACTCCTTATTGCAAAAGTTAGCAAATATGTCCGGTTTGCGGTATTGGCCCTAAAAACTATAAATATTTAGTTCCACTCTCTTTAAGACCCAAATTGTATAGGTGAGCAAATACGTCCTATTTGGGGGTTGTTATGGTGGTGGGACGTCCGCTAGACAGTTGGCCCCTAATGTTGATATCAGATATGTGGTCTACTCCCACATACCTTTATTTTGAGACCCATATTTCCATAGTCGACAAACATAACCAGCTTGGGGGGAGTTTTGAGGAATGGGCGGCCACTCAGTGAGTTGGCCTTGAAAAAATATATAGGATTCGTGTTCTACTCTAAAAACCCTCTTATTTGATCCCCATATTGAAATAGTCAGCAAATACTTCCTAGTTGGGTGGTGTTGGGGGGTGGGTTGGCCCCATAAACACTTTTCCCGAATATTGATATCAGATTCGCGCTTTGGTTTCAAAGACCTTTCATTTGAGCCCAATATTGTTATGGTCGTAAATTTGTCCCCATTGGGGGATGTTTTTGGGGAGAGGCGGCCCCCTTAACACTTGGTGCCATATTTTCAGATCGAATTCTACACTCTAATACCTTTTATTTAAGTCCCATATTCCCATGGTCAGTAAATAAGTCCTGTTTGGGGAAACGTAGTCCCACATTTGGATATCAGATTCGTATTCTACTCCCAAATACCTTTCATTTGAGTCCCATATTGCTATGGTCGGTAAATACGTCCGATTTAGGGGTGCTTTGGGGGTTCGACAATTGGATATCAGACACGTTTTCTTATCCTAAATACCTTTCATTTGAGTCCCATATTGTCGTGATTGGTCTAAATATATGTTTGGTAGGCAGCCCCCCTAGGTACCCCATCCGAAATTTGGATACCAAATTTTTATTTTTAGGGTACTATACGAGAGCACACAAAATTTCGTTTAAATCGCACCACACATCTCCGAGATCTGGTGTTTCTGAAAATTTTGGTGAGGGGAAGGTTCCGCTCCCCCTTCAAATATCAAAAAATGTAGTACCTTATTTTCACCACGGGATCATTATGCACCATCTGTGAAAATCGGTTCAGTCGTTTCTGAGTCTAAGGAACACGCAAACAAACAAACAAGGAAACGAACAAACCAACAAGTAAAAAGGCGTTTCGTTCGGCTGGGCCGAACTTTGGATACCCACCACCTCGGGTATATATGTAAACTACCTTTCATGAAAATCCAGTGAAAATTGCATACCTTATGTCCCATAGCAGTTATATCGAAATATAATCCGATTTGGACCAAATACTGATAAGTACAAGTCATGGTTCAATTATGTATTACAAAATATTGGTCTTTTTAGTAGCTATATCTAAAAATAAACCGGTCTGAACTATATACAACATGGATGTCGGAAAGCATAACATAAGTCAATATGTAAAATTTCAGTTAAATCGGATTATAAATGCTTCGTTTATGGGGCCAAGACTTTAAATCGAGATATCGGTCTATATGACAGTGTTCAAGCAGGAATCGACCTATTATCGACCTGTGATCGTTTGGTTCGTCACAACAACAATTCGCTTGTCGTCTGGCTGCAGGTGACCGTGGCTCAAACGACAACAACAACAAAAATTGCAGATTTGTTTCTTATGTGGGCAATTGGTGTGCCTTTGACTCTAACAGCAACAGCAGCAGCTTTGGTGGTAATTTCTTCTGTGTGGCCAGAGACGGGACTTTTGGAATACCACATCATCAAGGTGCCAGGGAATATTTGGTTCCATTGGGCTATTCCTAAGAAGAGGTTGGTGAGTGCATCAACAGGCAGCTATATGCAAATCTTGATCGATCTAGACCAAATTGCAGAAATATGTGGAGGGGCTTAACTTAACTCTCTGTCCCAAATTTCGGCAACATTGGACAATAAATGCGCCTTTTATGGGCCCAAAACATTAAATCGAGAGATGGGTCTATATGGCAGCTATATTCAAATATGGACCTATCTAGACCAAATTGACGAAGGATGTCGAAGGGCCTAACACAACTCACGGTCCCAAATTTCAGTGAAATCGGATAATAAATGCGGCTTTTTTAAATCGGAGGATCGGTCTATATGGCAGCTATATCCAAATCTGGGCCGATCTGTGCCAAATTGACGAAGGTTGTCGAAGGGCCTAACACAACTCACGGTCCCAAATTTCAGCAAAATTGGATAATAGATGTGGCTTCTATGGGCCTAAGACCCTAAATCGGAGGGTCTTGGACCGATCTAGACCAAATTGACGAAGGATGTTGGAGGGCATAACGCAACTCACTGTCTTAAATTGCAGCAAAATCGGATAATAAATGTGGCTTTTATTGGCCTAAGATCCTAAATCGGAGGATCGGTCTATATGGCAGCTATATCAAAATCTGGACCGATCTGGCCAAATTAACGAAGGTTGTCGAAGGCCCTAACACAACTCACTGTCCCAAATTTCAACAAAATCCGATAATAAATGTGGCTTTAATTGGCCTAAAACCCCAAATCGTCGGATCGGTCTATATGGTGGCTATATCAAGATATAGTCCGATATAGCCCTTCTTCAATCTTAACCTGCTTATGGACAAAAAAGAATCTGTGCAAAGTTTCAGCTAAATATCTCTATTTAGCGTGGTAGCATGATTTCAACAGACAGACGGACGGACAGGTCTAGATCGTCTTAGATTTTTAGGCTGATCAAGAATATATCTACTTTATAGGGTCGGAAATGGATTTTTCGATGAGTTGCAAACGGAATGACAAAATGAATATACCCCCATCCTTCGGTGGTGGGTATAACAAACAAACCTACAAACACAAATTGATTTTCATATACAATATAAGAAAGATTCAATAAGCAGCTCACCCCTTTCGTTGATATCCCAACTTCCCCATATCTGGTGATATGCATTAGCATCACTTCCAATAATGAGGCTTTTCTTCCCCACGGACGCGGCTTCAAACAGCGACTTAAGGTTTGAAGGCGGTATCTCTGAAGCGTGTGCCATATATAGGGAAGCCAGCCAGTAATGAGAGTTGTTTGTTTGAAGGCCGGCTACTACTAAATTTTCAGTGCTTAGCGACGGAAAAAGAAAAAACATTAAGACTTATCTTTGCAATAATACAGGCTCTGTGTCTCCCATTTCCCGTACCCCTGAGAAGTTTGAATTCCGGAATTCTTAGTCCACTTACCATTCCACCACACACCCATGGTTACTGGATAAGAACCACGTCAAATCCACCAGCCATCAGAAGGACCTTTAGTGCCGACGGAGCGGCCTTACAATGGTGGAAATATAGCTGAAGAAACCGGACCATAGTCAGGATTCAGAACTTCCACCACTGTTGTGGTGGAGTCGTCTTCTGACTCCACCAGGAGTTCATCCTCACAAGATTCGTTAGAACTTGTCATGATGAGCTTCCGTACGCATCCAGGGGCAGGTGAAAAAGCTGTGGAACCACTCTTCCTCAGGACACTGGGAACTTGCGGTGTGGTCGAAATACTTTCTGAGTTCCGTGCTTCCCCCTAGCGCGCACTTTGAGCATAGTCCATCTTTGTAACCCACCCACCCAGGGCTTGTCGGGTCCCGTTTCGATGACATCCCCTCCTGTCACGATTGTGGCAGGGGGATTTTCAGTCTCCTGCAATCCGCCAGACTTTAGCGATGTGGTCGATAGTTCCTTAGGCAAGTGTTCAGAAACAACTGCTGAGTCGTCTCCTGATTCCCACTGCACCACTTTTGTAGACCTTCAATTTCAACTTGTTGAATCCGTAGGATACAACACCTTTAGACTTGTTGCGAGACAGCCGGGGTTTAGTACGAATACTGCATGTCTCCGGTCACCATCCTCATCCAATCTTCCAGTTGGTGGTGGAAAGATTGGGATTACATTTCCTTAGTTTTCCAAGTATCGCTTCAGGATCTGAGAGAATCCTTGGCATCCAAGCATACGTCATTAGTCGAGAAGGAATATCTTCCTTCTTGACATAATTTAGTGCTGCACCTGGCCAGATCTCACCAATCTTTTTTAGCGCACAACGATACATTTCAATTGAATGTTGATCGCCGAAGGCAACTAGTCTGTATCGGCCTCGATACCAGCCTGCATCATCACAAACTGGAGGAGACCCAGGATTCCATTGACTACCCACTCCAATTATTCCTAGGTATGCAGCCCTGTTCTTCTCCCTTGTCGACAACTGCCATCACCAAACATTCCCTAGCGACATTACCAAAGGTTCTTGGACCCACCTTACTATTGTTCGCCCTAGTTCTTTTAGGTTTGGGATGCCCTCAAGGTGACCGCAGCCTTTTGGCTGACTGCGGTGCAGTTTCCGAATCTGAACGTGTAGTCTTTGGGGTAGCCTGTGCAGCGAATTCCCGAGCCCAATTTAGGGAATCTTTCTCCCTATCAGTGAGAGTCGCAGGATCATTCGCACCAAGCCTCCTAATAAACCTGAGAGCGATGCGTCTTCTGTTATTCCAACCTCTTAAAGAGCGTGTTGGTTTGCCGGGGAAGACCCATGGCCTAGGCAAATTATAGGCATGCGAAGAAGGAATAGGTTCGGCCTTGTAAAACAAGTAAAAGCGTGGAGCGCATTTGTCAGTTCTTTCCCCGGCATCTCTTTTTAAGAAGATATAAGAAAAGATTTGTTCTGCTATTAGAGCGATATCAAGATATGATCCGGTTTAGACCAAAATTAAATTATATGTTGGAGACCTGTGTAAAATGTCAGCCAACTCGAATAAGAATTGCGCCCTTTGGGGGCTCAAAAAGTAAAATAGAGAGATAGATTTATATGGGAGCTGTATCGGGCTATAGACCGATTCAGACCATAATAAACACGTATGTTGATGGTCATGAGAGGATCCGTCGTACAAAATTTCAGGCAAATCGGATACGAATTGCGCTCTCTAGAGGCCCAAGAAGTCAAGACCCAAGATCGGTTTATATAACAGCTACTTCAGGTTATGGACCGATTTGAACCATACTTGGCACAGTTGTTGGATATCATAGCAAAACACGTCGTGCAAAAATTCATTCTAATCGGATAAGAATTGCGCACTCTAGAGGCTCAAGAAGTCAAGACCCAAGATCGGTTTATATGACAGCTATACCAGGTAATGGCCCGAATTGAACCATACTTAGCACAGTTGTTAGAAGTGATACTAAAACACTACGTGCAAAAATTCAACCAAATCGGATGGGAATCGCGCCCTCTAGAGACTCAAGAAGTCAAGACCCAAGATCGGTTTATATGGCAGCTATATCAGGTTATAGACCGATTTGAACCACACTTATCACAGTTATTGGATATCATAACAAAACACCTCGTGCAAAATTTCATTCCAATCGGATAAGAATTGCACACTCTAGAGGCTCAAGAAGTCAAGACCCAAGATCGTTTTATATGGCAGCTATATCAGGCTATGGACCGATTTGAACCATACTTGGCACAGTTATTGAATATCGTAGCAAAACACGTCGTGCAAAATTTTATTCCAATCGGATAAGAATTGCGCCCTTTAATGGCTCAAGAAGTCAAGACCCAAGATCGGTTTATATGGCAGCTATATCAGGTTATGGGCTGATGTGAACAATACTTGGCACAGTTGTTGGATATCATAACAAAACACTTCGTGCAAAATTTTATCCCAATCGGATAAGAATTGCGCATTCTAGAGGCTCAAGAAGTCAAGACCCAAGATCAGTTTACATGGCAGCTATATCAAAACATGGACCGAAAACCAACCGACCCACGCTAAAAAGAAGTATTTGTGCAAAATTATAAACGGCTAGCTTTACTACTTCGGAAGTTAGCGTGCATTCGACAGACAGACGGACGGACAGACGGACGGATATGGCTAGATCGTCATAAAATGTCGCGACGATCAAGAATATATATACTTTATGGGGTCTCAGACGAATATTTCGAGTAGTTACAAACAGAATGACGAAATTAGTATACCCCCCATCCTATGGTGAAGGGTATGAAAAATCTTAATATCCATTGTAAACTGATTGCTTAATTTTCTAGCTTTAATTTTTCTATGTGTAGAATTTAGTTCGCAATTACATTGGCAACGCTGTCTTGCTCAGATGCTTTGTTTGACATTTCACTGTTGTCTCCATCAACCTAAGTAAAGCATGGGAACTTGACGTTTGTTGGGACGAGCGAAAGCGACGGTTTAAGTGTTCCATGTTGTCTATAAGTATTACATAATATGTTAATGAACATCTTATATGTACGATCCCGCGTAATGTGAAAGCAGCCGATATTGGATGTGGGAATACCTATTTCGTCATTTCATTCGTAACTCCTCGAAATATTCGTCTAAGATCCCATAAAGTATATATATTCTTGATCGTCATGACATTTTAAGTCGATCTAGCTATGTATGTCCGCCCGTCTGTCTGTCGAAAGCACGCTAACTTTCGAAGCAGTATAGCTAGCCGCTTCAAATTTTGCACAAATACTTACTTTTAGAGTAGATCGGAGATTGAGGAGATTGAGATTGCAAATGTCCATGTTTTGATAAAGCTGCATATAAACCGATCTTGGATTTTGACTTCTTAAGCTACCAAAGGGCGCATTTCTTATCCGATTTGGCTGAAAATGTGCATAATGTATTCTGTTATAATTTCCAACAAATCTGTCCATATCGTGAATAGCTGTCATATAAACCGATCTGGGATCTTGATTTCTTGAGCTGTAGGGTCGCTTGTAGCTATTTTTCTACTTTGCGATTTTTTTTCTTTTTTTGTTTTATGAATAAATAATATAGAATGTAAATTGGTTAAATAGAAAAAAAATTATTGGCGTGGGATTCGAACCCGTGCGTTTTGGTTGCTGGTGTTAGGTCTTAACCACTAGGCTACCATTGGCGGCAGGACGATATGATTTTCTTTGGATGGGTTTCGCTGCATATGTATTTGTATTGCCTAGTGGCAATGCACTGGTTTGCAAAACTGGTTTTTTGCAACTTTTCTACCTGCTTTGGGTTTCAAATTAGATTTGCATTAGTATTGGTGGTATTTTTCCGTGGACATTTTCGAAATAGCTGCAATTTTCCAAATTTCTGGAAAATTTGCGTGCCCTTCGCAACCCTTCCAATCCTTTTTTCCTCTATAAATAGTTGCAGCGACGCCAAGGTCTTTCTATTGTTTGTTTCACGCACACCTGGATCTTGGACGTCGCAGCTGCAAACCTTTTTGTCTTGTCTTGGACTTTTGTTCATGTAAGTATAGGAGCTTTTTGTTTTGTTAATCCTTGCATTTCCTAGAAGGACATTTTTTTCTTAGGGCGACATAAACATTGGTTGAAGCCATAATTTTCTTGGATTCCTTTGACAAGGATTTGGATCCTCTCGCGTAAATAATCCTGGTTCTTTTTTTTCTGCAAGAATTGCCGATTTTTCCCCTTTTTCTGTGGCTCCGAGCTCATCTTTGCATTTTGTTTTTACACAATTGTTGTGTATGCAGAATCTCTGCGTAAGAGAGGTAATTATTTTATTTGCTGCTGGCCTTGGTTTTATTTGTCACAATTTTTACATTGGCAAATTGTCCACATTTTTTTTAGGCATTTTTATTGGTTTTGGAAGGCCATAACGACTTTGGAGTACACTACTTTTTGAGTACGGGCAACCCCCATCGGAAACCCGCAACAATTTTCTAGTTGGAACTCTGCTGAAGGCAGCCTAGGCGAAGCAAATTTACCCTACATCAAGTGTGATTAGTGAAAGTGTTTGTGCGCGAAATTTTATAGAGAACAGTCCAAGCGAAATCGTGAAAACCAGAAATTCCATGCTCATAAGACCCAAATTAAAGTTTTATCAGTAAAAATCATTCTATTAGTTTAAATTAAAGTTAAGTTTAGTTTTTTGTAAATATGCAGAAATCGGGAATTCGGGAATTTTTTTAAATCGTCGCATGAAAGTAATAAGAGTATTCGAAGTATAATTTAAATCGTGTGGAAATTAACCAAAAATTAAAGAAAAGACATTTTATCTGTTTTCCCAACAACAAATTTATTTAAAAACCCTTAAAACAGCTCTACTGCGGAAATCCAGTGAAGGATCCTTCATCGTGGGACCCGTAAGAATGTAAGTGAGTCATTTCCTTTTCCTTTATCGATTCCCTGCACTACCAACAGTCAAGAAAACCAGGGACACTGGTCTTACCGACCAGATCATAATTTCCCCTAAGTGTCCAAAAGTTGAAAATGGCAATGATGTTGACTATTGGAGTGTAGGTGAATTCAATTTACCAGTGACAGAAATCAAAAGACCTAATTCATCTCTTAGAGTAAATTGTACAAAGTTTTAATAAGTGCGGTTTAGCCTAGTTGGCTTGTGCCTGGTCTTACCAGTCGGTAGATCTCCGGTTCAAACCCATCTCCGGGTAAATTAATTCAAAGTTTTTTAGTTGAAAATTATAGACTTTGGTGCTTTAATTAATCATTTACATCCATTGAATGTTATTTCCAGCAATGTTCATAAAAAGACATTAACGGAATAAAAAAAAAAAAAAACAAGTAAAAGCGTGGTAAGTTCGGCCGGGCCGAATCTTATATACCCTCCACCATCGATCGCATTTGTCGAGTTCTTTTCCCGGCATCTCTTCTTAGGCAAAAAAGGATATAAGAAAAGAGTTGCTCTGCTATTAAAACGATATCAAGATATGGTCCGGTTCGGACCACAATTAAATTATATGTTGGAGACCTGTGTAAAATTTCAGCCAATTCGTATAAGAATTGCGCCCATTGGGACTCACGAAGTAAAATAGAGAGAACGATTTATATGGGATCTGTATCGGGCTATAGACCGATTCAGACCATAATAAACACGTTTGTTGATGGTCATGAGAGGATCCGTCGTACAAAATTTCATTCATATCGGATAATAATTGCGACATTTGGAGGCTCAAGAAGTCAAGACCCAAGATCGGTTTATATGGCAGCTATATCAGGTTATGAACCGATTTGAACCTTATTTGACACAGTTGTTGAAAGTAAAAATAAAATACGTCGTGCAAAATTTCAGCCAAATCGGATAGGAATTGCGCCCTCTAGAAGCTCAAGAAGTCAAATCCCCAGATCTGTTTATATCACAGCTATATCAGGTTAAGGACCGATTTCAACCATACTTGGCACAGTTGTTGGATATCGTAACGAAATACTTCGTGCAAAAATTCATTCAAATCGGATAAGAATTGTGCCCTCTAGAGGCTCAAGAAGTCAAGACCCAAGATCGGTTTATATGGCAGCTATATCA
Organism: Stomoxys calcitrans; assembly: GCF_963082655.1. Classification (NCBI taxonomy): domain Eukaryota; kingdom Metazoa; phylum Arthropoda; class Insecta; order Diptera; family Muscidae; genus Stomoxys; species Stomoxys calcitrans. The sequence continues at coordinate 61,904,754 of NC_081552.1, forward strand.
GGTTATGGACCGATTTAAACCATACTTGGCATAGTTGTTGGATATCATAGCAAAACACGTCGTGCGAAATTCCATTCCATTCGGATAAGAATTGCGCCCCCTAGAGGCTCAAGAAGTCAAGACCCAAGATCGGTTTATATGGCAGCTATATCAGGTTATGGACCGATTTCAACCATACTTGGCACAGTTGTTGAATATCATAACAAAACACGTCGTGCAAAATTTCATTCTGATCGGATAAGAATTGCGCACGCTAGAGGCTCAAGAAGTCAAGACCCAAGATCGGTTAATATGGCAGCTATATCAGGTTATGGACCGATTTGAACTATACTTGGCACAGTTATTGGATATCATAGCAAAACACGTCGTGCAAAATTTCATTCCAATCGGATAAGAATTGCGCACTCTAGAGGCTCAAGAAGTCAAGACCCAAGATCGGTTTATATGGCAGCTATATCAGGTTATGAACCGATTTGAACCATACTTGGCACGGTTGTTGGATATCATAACAAAACACGTCGTGCAAAATTTCATTCCAATCGGATAAGAATTGCGCACTCTAGAGGCTCAAGAAATCAAGACCCAAGATCGGTTAATATGGCAGCTATATCAGGTTATGGACCGATTTGAACTATACTTGACACAGTTATTGGATATCATAGGAAAACACGTCGTGCAAAATTTCATTCCAATCGGATAAGAATTGCGCACTCTAGAGGCTCAAGAATTCAAGACCAAGATGGGTTTATATGGCAGCTATATCAAAACATGGACCGATATGGCCCATTTACAATACCAACCGACCTACACTAATAAGAAGTATTTGTGCAAAATTTCAAGCGGCTAGCTTTACTCCTTCGGAAGTTAGCGTGCTTTCGACAGACAGACGGACGGACGGACGGACGGACGGACGGACGGACGGACGGACGGACAGACGGACGGACATGGCTAGATCGACATAAAATGTCACGACGATCAAGAATATATATACTTTATGGGGTCTCAGACGAATATTTCGAGTAGTTACAAACAGAATGACGAAATTAGTATACCCCCCATCTTATGGTGGAGGGTATAAAAAAAAAGACCCAAATAAAATATTAATTTAAACTATCCTAATTTTATCCCCGTTCGACTTGACAATTAGTCGCCAAAGTCCTTGGTCGTCCGATAGCTCAGTTGGCTAGAGCCTAGGATTTTCAGACGGGAGATCCTCGGTTCAAACCCCGGTACGGTCATTGATCATCTTTAATTTTTATACCCTCCACCATAAGATGGGGGGTATACTAATTTCGTCATTCTGTTTGTAACTACTCGAAATATTCGTCTGAGACCCCATAAAGTATATATATTCTTGATCGTCGTGAAATTTTATGTCGATCTAGCCATGTCCGTCCGTCTGTCCGTCCGTCCGTCCGTCCGTCCGTCCGTCCGTCTGTCTGTCGAAAGCACGCTAACTTCCGAAGGAGTAAAGCTAGCCGCTTGAAATTTTGCACAAATACTTCTTATTAGTGTAGGTCGGTTGGTATTGTAAATGGGCCATATGGGTCCATATTTTGATATAGCTGCCATATAAACCGATCTTGGGTCTTGACTTCTTGAGCCTCTAGCGTGCGCAATTCTTATCCGATTGGGATGACATTTTGCATGACATGTTTTGCTATGATATCCAACAACTGCGCCAAGTATAGTTTAAATCGGTCCATAACCTGATATAGCTGCCATATAAACCGATCTTGGGTCTTGACTTCTTGAGCCTCTATCGTGCGCAATTCTTATCCGATCAGAATGAACTTTTGCACGACGTGTTTTGTTATGATATCCAACAACTGTGCCAAGTATGGTTCAAATCGGTCCATAACCTGATATAGCTGCCATATAAACCGATCTTGGGTCTTGACTTCTTGACCCTCTAGAGGGCGCAATTCTTATCCGATTGGAATGAAATTTTGCACGACGTGTTTTGTTATGATATCCAACAACAGTGCCAAGTATGGTTTAAATCGGTCCATAACCTGATATAGCTGCCATATAAACCGATCTTGGGTCTTGACTTCTTGAGCCTCTAGAGGGCACAATTCTTATCCGATTTGAATGAATTTTTGCACGAAGTATTTCGTTATGATATCCAACAACTGTGCCAAGTATGGTTGCAATCGGTCCATAACCTGATATAGCTGTCATATAAACAGATCTGGGGATTTGACTTCTTGAGCTTCTAGAGGGCGCAATTCCTATCCGATTTGGCTGAAATTTTGCATGACGTATTTTATTTTTACTTTCAACAACTGTGTCAAATAAGGTTCAAATCGGTTCATAACCTGATATAGCTGCCATATAAACCGATCTGGGATCTTGACTTCTTGACCCCTAGAGGTCGCAATTATTATCCGATATGCCTGAAATTTTGAACGATGGATCCTTTCATGACCATCAACAAACGTGTTTGTTATGGTCTGAATCGGTCTGTAGCCCGATACAGATCCCATATATAAATCGTTCTCTCTATTTTACTTCGTGAGCCCCAATGGGCGCAATTCTTATACGAATTGGCTGAAATTTTACACAGGTCTCCAACATATAATTTAATTGTGGTCCGAAACGGACCATATATTGATATCGTTTTAATAGCAGAGCAAATCTTTTCTTATATCCTTTTTTGCCTAAGAAGAGACGCCGGGAAAAGAACTCGACAAATGAGATCTATGGTGGAGGGTATATAAGATTCGGCCCGGCCGAACTTAGCACGCTTTTACTTGTTTAAATTTAATTTCTTTGAAATTTTTACTAATACATGTGTTTTCGATAAATTTATGGTGGTGTAAAATTATTATTACACGTGTAAGTTGTTTAGCTGGCCTGTGAAATTAATTATCCGCAACCTTGATCAGTGGTCGTGTAGCTTAAATGGCTAAAGCGCGTCGTTGACAGACGAGAGGTCGTGGGTTCAAGCCCTGCTCCGGACATTTATTTTTTTTTTTTGTTTTTTTATATTATTCTAATTAATTTTGGCCTTTTCCCTTTTATTTTGATTTTTTTTAAGTCTTTTGATTTTTGATTACTGATTTTATTTATATTATTGTTGTTGTTTTGAGAAGATAATGTCTAAAGAAGAAAAATGTTTCTATCCGTGGTTTTTATTACCATTTTTTTTTATTCGCGGAAAAGTAACTATATATTTTCTTTGAAAAATTAAAAACAAGAAAGAAAAACGAATTTAATAGAAAATAATTTTAGCTGGAAATGTTGAACTCTATGATGACCCAATTTCAAATCCCATTTTAACTTTTTGTTTATGAATTCTTTTCCCCGTTTTGCAAGTAAAATTAGGTTTTTTCCGAATACTTTTATAATCTTTATTACTATTATTTTTATGCATGCTTTTATATACCCATATCTATGATATCCGAACTGGATATATCTTTTTCAGCATTTTTGTTATTATTTTTTTGTGTTTTTTTTCGCGGTACCGATATCTGCATATGTTAGGTCATTTATAGAAATTTTGTTTATTATTTTGTAAGGGAAAAAAAAATACTTAATTTTATTGGAATAGTTATGAATTACTAGATTTTATTTGGTTTTCTTTATTCAAGATTTTAATTAGAATTTTAGTTTAGTTTTCAATTTAATGATAATAAAACATTTGGCTATTATGCTAAATATAATGCGATGCTAGATTTTAGGCAAATTTGTTAGTATTTTTTAGTCGGGTTAAATAAACCATTATGAACTTCTAATTTCTTTTGTTTTGATTTCCTAACACGGTGATAGGTTGAGGGTATTAGGGACCATGGTGAATTATAGGTGCGGTACCTTCATGGTCATGGTTGGGAGGGGCACTTCAGATGTAACCATCTAGGCATCTGACTCGCATTGGGAATTTTTTCACAGTTTTTTTTCCTTCTTCGGTCTTTATCTCCTATCCCTATCCTTGCACGCATTTCTAAAGTAATAGTTATGTTGTGGTTTTCTTGGCTAACTCTGAGCACAGTAGCTTTCTTGAACTCACCCAATTGCCGACGGGCCGGAAGCTGGACATCACATGCGTGCGGCTACAGTGATGCTCAGAACGAACTTGCCACTAACGAGTTGACTCAGACAGTTGTATGCTACAGTATAATTTTATTATTTTTGGCGCCCAACGTGGGGCCCATTTAGTGTTTTCAGGCCCTTCTTATTCAGGACCAACGTGAATTCAGCCCGGTTATATATTTTTGTGATTTCACGATGTGAAACTCGCATTGATTTATTTCCGTTTTTGACATCTCTGAATATAATTCAAACCATTCGTTTGGCTCCTTGAGAAAACATTCTGTCCTTAGCTTTCTCTTTTTCTGTTGTATAGTGGTTTATTTCCTTGGAGTTTTGACTATCGATCTTTTACGATTGGTATCATACCGGATCTTACTTCCAATATACTTCCCTTATATATAGTGTTATATATCTTGTCATTTAGGATTTCTGGACATGCTGGTATTGGATGTACATGCTAGTACCAGACCGTCATCTAGAATGATGATGTTTATAATACCCTCGGGTTTTTTGTTTATCTCATAAAGGATTTCTGGACTTGTTGGTATTGGGCTTTCAGCTAATGCCAAACCGTTTTCAGTTATTGTTGTATTCATGCTACCCATATTGGCCAATAGTTGGACAGGACTTGGCTTTCTTGGATTTTTGTTCAATTAGGCACCGTCTATACTGATGGCTTACTCTATCGTTTTGCTGTGTTCTGGGTCTTTCTATATATGACTACTGGATTTGCTGCTATTGGTTGTTTTGGCTAATAGCAGACCGTCTTCATTCATAGCAACATCCATATCACCCTATCTTTTTATATTATCTTTTGTTTATGGACAATTTCATTCATGATTTTTGGAATTTTGGTATTGGATTGATTAGGCTAATACGAAACCATTTCTAGGATGAGATGTTTATAGATTTTTTTCGTTTTTTTTTGGTTTAGTTAGACTGGAATTTATTTTCTTGGTTTTTTTTCCAATTGAGTACCGTCTTGACTAAATTTTAATTTTTTCCTGTGATTTATTTTTTTTGTGCTAGATAATCCCCAACTTATCACCCCTTATGGATTTCAAATTTAATGCAATCTGGTTTATCTATTTACTTGATTTTTTTTATACCCTCCACCATAAGATGGGGGGTATACTAATTTCGTCATTCTGTTTGTAACTACTCGAAATATTCCTCTGAGACCCCATAAAGTATATATATTCTTGATCGTCGTGAAATTTTATGTCGATCTAGCCATGTCCGTCCGTCTGTCCGTCCGTCCGTCCGTCCGTCCGTCCGTCTGTCTGTCGAAAGCACGCTAACTTCCGAAGGAGTAAAGCTAGCCGCTTGAAATTTTGCACAAATACTTCTTATTAGTGTAGGTCGGTTGGTATTGTAAATGGGCCATATCGGTCCATGTTTTGATATAGCTGCCATATAAGCCGATCTTGGGTCTTGACTTCTTGAGCCTCTAGAGACCGCAATTCTTATCCGATTGGAATGAAATTTTGCACGACGTGTTTTGTTATGATATCCAACAACTGTGCCAAGTATGGTTCAAATCGGTCCTTAACCTGATATAGCTGCCATATAAACCGATCTTGGGTCTTGACTTCTTGAGCCTCTAGAGAGCGCAATTCTTATCCGATTGGAATGAAATTTTGCACGACGTGTTTTGTTATGATATCCAACAACTGTGCCAAGTATAGTTATATATATACCACGGATAGATATATTTTTGTGATTTCACGATGTGAAACTCGCATTGATTTATTTCCGTTTTTGACATCTCTGAATATAATTCAAACCATTCGTTTGGCTCCTTGAGAAAACATTCTGTCCTTAGCTTTCTCTTTTTCTGTTGTATAGTGGTTTATTTCCTTGGAGTTTTGACTATCGATCTTTTACGATTGGTATCATACCGGATCTTACTTCCAATATACTTCCCTTATATATAGTGTTATATATCTTGTCATTTAGGATTTCTGGACATGCTGGTATTGGATGTACATGCTAGTACCAGACCGTCATCTAGAATGATGATGTTTATAATACCCTCGGGTTTTTTGTTTATCTCATAAAGGATTTCTGGACTTGTTGGTATTGGGCTTTCAGCTAATGCCAAACCGTTTTCAGTTATTGTTGTATTCATGCTACCCATATTGGCCAATAGTTGGACAGGACTTGGCTTTCTTGGATTTTTGTTCAATTAGGCACCGTCTATACTGATGGCTTACTCTATCGTTTTGCTGTGTTCTGGGTCTTTCTATATATGACTACTGGATTTGCTGCTATTGGTTGTTTTGGCTAATAGCAGACCGTCTTCATTCATAGCAACATCCATATCACCCTATCTTTTTATATTATCTTTTGTTTATGGACAATTTCATTCATGATTTTTGGAATTTTGGTATTGGATTGATTAGGCTAATACGAAACCATTTCTAGGATGAGATGTTTATAGATTTTTTTCGTTTTTTTTTGGTTTAGTTAGACTGGAATTTATTTTCTTGGTTTTTTTTCCAATTGAGTACCGTCTTGACTAAATTTTAATTTTTTCCTGTGATTTATTTTTTTTTGTGCTAGATAATCCCCAACTTATCACCCCTTATGGATTTCAAATTTAATGCAATCTGGTTTATCTATTTACTTGATTTTTTTTATACCCTCCACCATAAGATGGGGGGTATACTAATTTCGTCATTCTGTTTGTAACTACTCGAAATATTCCTCTGAGACCCCATAAAGTATATATATTCTTGATCGTCGTGAAATTTTATGTCGATCTAGCCATGTCCGTCCGTCTGTCCGTCCGTCCGTCCGTCCGTCCGTCTGTCTGTCGAAAGCACGCTAACTTCCGAAGGAGTAAAGCTAGCCGCTTGAAATTTTGCACAAATACTTCTTATTAGTGTAGGTCGGTTGGTATTGTAAATGGGCCATATCGGTCCATGTTTTGATATAGCTGCCATATAAGCCGATCTTGGGTCTTGACTTCTTGAGCCTCTAGAGACCGCAATTCTTATCCGATTGGAATGAAATTTTGCACGACGTGTTTTGTTATGATATCCAACAACTGTGCCAAGTATGGTTCAAATCGGTCCTTAACCTGATATAGCTGCCATATAAACCGATCTTGGGTCTTGACTTCTTGAGCCTCTAGAGAGCGCAATTCTTATCCGATTGGAATGAAATTTTGCACGACGTGTTTTGTTATGATATCCAACAACTGTGCCAAGTATAGTTCAAATCGGTTCATAACCTGATATAGCTGCCATATAAACCGATCTTGGGTCTTGACTTCTTGAGCCTCTAGCGTGCGCAATTCTTTCCCGATCAGAATTAGTTTTTGCACGACATGTTTTGTTATGATATCCAACAACTGTGCCAAGTATGGTTCAAATCGGTCCATAACCTGATATAGCTGCCATATAAACCGATCTCGGGTCTTGACTTCTTGAGCCTCTAGAGTGCGCAATTCTTATCCGATTTGAATAAATTTTTGCACGAAGTATTTCGTTATGATATCCAACAACTGTGCCAAGTATGGTTGAAATCGGTCCATAACCTGATATTGCTGTCATATAAACAGATCTGGGGATTTGACTTCTTGAGCTTCTAGAGGGCGCAATTCCTATCCGATTTGGCTAAAATTTTGCATGACGTATTTTATTTTTACTTTCAACAACTATGTCAAAACAGGTTCAAATCGGTTCATAACCTGATATAGCTACCATATAAACCGATCTGGGATCTTGACTTCTTGACCCCTAGAGGTCGCAATTATTATCCGATATGCCTGAAATTTTATATGATGGATCCTCTCATGACCATCAACAAACGTGTTTATTATGGTCTGAATCGGTCTATAGCCCGATACAGATCCCATGTAAATCGTTCTCTCTATTTTACTTCGTGAGCCCCAATGGGCGCAATTCTTATACGAATTGGCTGAAATTTTACACAGGTCTCCAACATATAATTTAATTGTGGTCCGAACCGGACCATATCTTGATATCGTTTTAATAGCAGAGCAACTCTTTTCTTATATCCTTTTTTGCCTAAGAAGAGATGCCGGGAAAAGAACTCGACAAATGCGATCCATGGTGGAGGGTATATAAGATTCGGCCCGGCCGAACTTAGCACGCTTTTACTTGTTTTGCTTTATCTTGCTAGTTTCGATTTTTGCAATTTGGTTCATTTATCTTTTAGTTTTATTTGGTTCTATCTTAAAGATTTTTTTTTTTTGAAACTTGCTCTATTGATTTGGTTTTTAGATCTATCTTAAAAGTTATCGTTTATTTTAAATATTTAATTTATACCTTCGAAATTAAGTTTAATTTTTTTTTTTCTTCTAACTTTTGGCTAGTGAAGCTTTAGAAATGTCTCTGGAGCCTAGTACTGAGGAGTTAGTTGACATTTCTGTCAATACAGTCTGTGGACTTTGTAGTCACGTAATAACTAATAGCTCGTATGGGTTTACTGCTCCGTGTACACATACCTTTCACAAGTCATGCCTTTCTAAACATATCAAGAAAGACAAGAATTGTCCTTCTTGTGGTGCAGTTATAAATATATCTCGAACAGTTTCTATTGCTATACCATCTTCTCCCATGACAACTCGATCTCAATCTCAGAGAGCTTCTGAATTTGACTCTAGTCGATCAGGATTACAACCCACTGACGTTCCTTCTAATGATTTTATGGCACCCGATCGGGATGGTGAACTTCCATCTGGGTCTGCGATGCAGGGCAATTCTCAGTCTACCTCTGCTACTGATATTTCAGTCAGTAATGTAAATATTCAGAACATGATTTCTGCAGCAGTGACTGCTCAACAAGATTTGATGATGAGACAGCTTAGCGAACAATTTTCCAGGTTGATTGAGACTAGCATTCAGACGAATTTTAGTAGGTTAAACTTACCCTCTCAGGCTTCCGCCTTACCTAATGCAGAACCAGCTTTTACTCGCTCGGCAAATACGTCACCTACTCGTCCGCTGCAGGTTCAGACCCTTGAACAATTGTTATGAATTCCTGACAATTCTAACCAGGTTTCAGGTGCAGATAATCAGTCCCATATTAGATCGAATATTAGCCAGGGTACAGCTTCCTCTTTGCGACCAGATAAGGTTGGACACATCATTCATAATTGGAAACTGAAGTTTTCTGGCGATCCTCGTGGTATGTCTATTGAGAACTTTTTGTATAGAGTAGAGGCTTTGACTAAGGAGACTCTTAATGGTAATTTCGATTTGCTTTGTCAACATATATCTTCTTTATTTGAATCTAAGGCCAACGAGTGGTATTGGCGATACCACAGATCTGTTTCTGTCATTCGCTGGCCACAATTATGTGCAGCTTTGAGAACCCAGTATAGGGATTCTAGAACCGACGTTGATTGGCGTGAGCTTATTCGCGATAGGAAACAGAAGACCAACGAAACTTTCGATTCATTTTATGAGGCTATCGTGGATATTAGTGACAGGTTGTCTCGTCCTTTGGAGGAAAATGTCCTTGTAGAAATTCTTAGGCGTAATCTCTTGCCTGAAATTCAGCACGAGATTCTCAATGTTCCCATTTATTCGATTGCCCATTTGAGAGATGTTTGTAGGAAGAGGGAATTCTTTTTGCAAGATGTTAGCAGGCGTCATGGTTCCTCTAAGCCCAGCAACTTTCGTAGAAACATTCATGAGTTATTCGTTCCTCCTGATGAGTCTATGTTAGAGGAGGATGAGATAGCAGCTATTTCTTTGATATGCTGGAATTGTCGTAAAGGTGGACACCGATACCAGGATTGTATAGAGCCTCGTAGTATCTTTTGTTTCGGCTGCGGTGCACCGAACGTTTATAAGCCTAACTGTGTTACATGCAGTTCAAAAAACGGCCAATCGAGTGCGCTGAAAAGTGCACGCAGACCAATGAAATCAACGAGCACGAATACCGACTAGATTCTTCTTCCGCAATACATTCAAATGATAGTCAATCTTCGTTGAAGATATTAGAAAATTCCTCTCATTCACAAGTTTGTGAACACAATCAGGTTAATCCTGATGAAAATATTAGTAACTTTGGCGATGACCATAAAAAATTTTGCTCTTCCTCAGGTATTTCAAAACTACCCCCAACTTATTTTAAACCTTTTCATATTCGACTGGCTGAATACGAAGCCAAACGCGCCGAAATTTTTAAAGATTTTCCACTTAGTAAGAGATATTGTCGTTCATCAGAGCGTATACGAAATTTTTGGAGCAATATTAGGCACACTCGTCGTGAGCTGTTAAGTGTCGGTAGTAATAGGCACAATGATCTTAGACCTTATGCCTCCGTTGTTATTTTTGGCAAAACCGTCAGTGGTTTGCTAGATACAGGCGCCACTGTTAGCTGTTTTGGTTCGACACTAGCTAAGGAATTTTTGAATTCTGACAGCGATTTTAAAAGGATGAAATCCTTTGTACACACTGCCGATGGTCAAGGCGTTTGTGTTCTTGGGAAGGTAGAAACAGAGATTGTTTTTAGAGGTGTTACGAAGCCCATTTCTCTCTATATTATACCAGATTTGTCCCAGGATCTTTTCCTAGGTGTAGACTTTTGGAGGTTATTTAATTTATTACCGCCAGAACTTTTATCCGACTTAGGTCGTTGTCAACGTTCTGAGCAGGTCTCTGAAATTTCGATTTTACGTCCTCTTGAGGATATTGATAAGCGACGTTTACAGACTGTTGTCGAAACAATTCCGTCTTTTTCGAAACAAGGACTAGGTCGCACTAGTGTTATTTCTCATGTCATTAACGTTGGAGACGCTACTCCAATAAAACAGCGACATTTTCCTGTTTCTCCTGCCATAGAGAAATTAATTTATGATGAGATCGATAGGATGCTGGCAATGGATGTCATCGAGGAGTCAGATAGTCCTTGGTCGTACCCGATGGTGTTAGTACGCAAACCGGGGAAAGTTCGTTTGTGTTTAGACAGTAGGAAGGTTAACTCAGTTACGGTTAAGGATGCTTATCCGTTACCAAATATTGATGGCATTTTGAGTAGACTTCCTCGGGCTGAATACATAACGAGCTTAGACTTAAAAGACGCCTTCTGGCAAATTCCTCTTGACAGTTCATCGAAAGATAAGACAGCCTTCACTGTTCCCGGCCGCCCCTTGTATCAATTTAAGGTCATGCCTTTTGGCCTTTGTAATGCTCCTCAGACCATGTCACGGCTGATGGACAAGGTGGTACCGGCGAATTTGCGAACAGAAGTGTTTGTTTATCTGGACGACCTGTTAATTGTGTCAGACACTTTCGATAGACATCTAGAAGTGCTACAAATTCTTTCGCAGCAGATCAAAAATGCAGGTTTGACAATTAACATTGAGAAATCAAAATTTTGTGTACCGGAAGTCCGATATCTTGGTCACCTTGTAGGACATGGGGTTTTTCAAACAGATCCTGAGAAAGTTTCAGCAATTGTTGATTTCCCGACGCCTCGATCTGTTAAACAACTCAGACGTTTCTTGGGTATGTCTGGTTGGTATCGAAAGTTGATCAGGAATTATGCATCTATAACAAGCCCTTTAACCGATTTGCAAAAGGGTAACCGCAAATTTATGTGGAATGATGAAGCGCAGAAAGCTTTTGAAGAGTTGAAGACCATAATGTCAACCGCTCCAGTATTGCATAGCCCTGACTTTTCACAACCGTTCTTCATACATTGTGATGCTTGCAATACTGGAATAGGAGGCGTATTGGTGCAGAAAACTGCGGAAGGCGATGAAGTTCCTGTGGCATTTATGTCAAAGAAACTGAACCAAGCTCAACGCAAATATACAGTCACCGAACAAGAATGTTTAGCAGCAGTGCTAAGCATTAAGAAATATCGAGCCTATGTGGAAGGGCATGAGTTTACGGTTGTAACCGACCACGCTTCCTTGAAGTGGCTCATGTCCCAAACAGACTTGAATTCACGGTTGGCAAGATGGGCTTTAAAGCTTCAAGGGTTCCAGTTTAAAATTGAACACCGGAAAGGTACGAGAAATATAGTCCCTGATGCAATTTCGCGTACCAACACTGAGGATTTGTCCGAAATTCAAATTTTTGAATTGTCCGATATAGACAGGACTGGTGTTTTCGTGGATTTACAATCCGAACATTTCAAAACCAGACAATACGCCGACTTATTGGACCGTGTCAATGCCACTATTCATAAAACTCCCGACTTAAAAATAGTTGACGGCTACTTGTACAGACGGACTGAACATTGTACTGGGGATCAGCTGCGAGACGATTTTGCTTGGAAGCTTTGGATACCCAAAGAATTGATTAGAGACGTCCTTAGTAAAGCGCACGACAGCCTTCTCTCATCTCACTGTGGTATAAATAAAACCTTGGAGAAAATACGTCGTTATTATTTTTGCCCCAATCTCGTTAATGATGTGAGGGATTACATTAATGCTTGTGAAGTTTGTAAAGGTACAAAACATCCCAATTTTACTATGCGTCCGCCAATGGGTAAAACTAGCGAGACAGGTAGATTCTTTCAGAAGTTGTACATAGATTTTCTTGGCCCTTACCCTCGATCGAAGGTAGGCCATATTGGTATATTCATTGTTGTCGATAATTTTTCGAAGTTTTGCTGTTTAAAGCCTGTTAAGAAATTCACAGCCGACGTTGTCGTCAGATATTTGGAGCAGGAACTTTTCCATGTTTATGGCACTCCGGAGACTATTGTTTCTGACAATGGTGCTCAGTTTAAATCTTCTCAGTTCAAGCAGTTGTTAGAAGCATACGGTGTTACGCATGTTTGTACTGCGATATATTCGCCCCAGGCAAATGGTCTGAGCGAGTTAATCGTTCAGTATTGGCGGCCATTCGGGCATACATAAAGAACGACCATAGTACTTGGGATGAAAATCTCAGCAGCATCAGTTGTTCCTTACGGTCATCTGTGCATGCGTGTATAGGTACTTCACCCTACTATCTAACTTTTGGACAACATATGGTCACGAATGGTCATACATATTCTTTGCTTCGTAACCTCGGTATGTTGGAGGATCGCAGTGTGCGCTTTGATCGAGAAGATACTTTGGACATTGTCAGAGGGAATGCTTCCAGGAACATAGCTAAGAGGCAGGAACAGAATGAGAGGCAGTACAATTTACGGTCCAGAATCGTAAACTACGTTGATGGTCAAGAAGTTTTTAGAAGAAACTTCAAACAAAGCAATTTCGAGAAAAGCTACAATTCCAAGTTAGCTCCACCATTTTTGAAGGCAAGAATTCGGAAGAAAGTTGGCAATTATTATTATGAGTTGGAAGATTTAGGTGGTCGTTTTATTGGTGTTTATCACGCCAAAGATATTATACAGTAAGAATACTCTACTATGAATTACATCGATTTTAGATTACGTTATTATGAATTTTTTTAGCTACAAGCGGGATCAGCTTTGTGTCCCTCTTAGATCCCCAAACCTGATTTTGGCGGGGGGGAATTGTAGGGTCGCTTGTAGCTATTTTTCTACTTTGCGATTTTTTTTCTTTTTTTGTTTTATGGATAAATAATATAGAATGTAAATTGGTTAAATAGAAAAAAAAAATAATTGGCGTGGGATTCGAACCCGTGCGTTTTGGTTGCTGGTGTTAGGTCTTAACCACTAGGCTACCATTGGCGGCAGGACGATATGATTTTCTTTGGATGGGTTTCGCTGCATATGTATTTGTATTGCCTAGTGGCAATGCACTGGTTTGCAAAACTGGTTTTTTGCAACTTTTCTACCTGCTTTGGGTTTCAAATTAGATTTGCATTAGTATTGGTGGTATTTTTCCGTGGACATTTTCGAAATAGCTGCAATTTTCCAAATTTCTGGAAAATTTGCGTGCCCTTCGCAACCCTTCCAATCCTTTTTATACCCTCCACCATAAGATGGGGGGTATACTAATTTCGTCATTCTGTTTGTAACTACTCGAAATATTCCTCTGAGACCCCATAAAGTATATATATTCTTGATCGTCGTGAAATTTTATGTCGATCTAGCCATGTCCGTCCGTCCGTCCGTCCGTCCGTCCGTCCGTCTGTCTGTCGAAAGCACGCTAACTTCCGAAGGAGTAAAGCTAGCCGCTTGAAATTTTGCACAAATACTTCTTATTAGTGTAGGTCGGTTGGTATTGTAAATGGGCCATATCGGTCCATGTTTCGATATAGCTGCCATATAAGCCGATCTTGGGTCTTGACTTCTTGAGCCTCTAGAGACCGCAATTCTTATCCGATTGGAATGAAATTTTGCACGACGTGTTTTGTTATGATATCCAACAACTGTGCCAAGTATGGTTCAAATCGGTCCTTAACCTGATATAGCTGCCATATAAACCGATCTTGGGTCTTGACTTCTTGAGCCTCTAGAGAGCGCAATTCTTATCCGATTGGAATGAAATTTTGCACGACGTGTTTTGTTATGATATCCAACAACTGTGCCAAGTATAGTTCAAATCGGTCCATAACCTGATATAGCTGCCATATAAACCGATCTTGGGTCTTGACTTCTTGAGCCTCTAGCGTGCGCAATTCTTTCCCGATCAGAATGAGTTTTTGCACGACATGTTTTGTTATGATATCCAACAACTGTGCCAAGTATGGTTCAAATCGGTCCATAACCTGATATAGCTGCCATATAAACCGATCTCGGGTCTTGACTTCTTGAGCCTCTAGAGTGCGCAATTCTTATCCGATTTGAATAAATTTTTGCACGAAGTATTTCGTTATGATATCCAACAACTGTGCCAAGTATGGTTGAAATCGGTCCATAACCTGATATTGCTGTCATATAAACAGATCTGGGGATTTGACTTCTTGAGCTTCTAGAGGGCGCAATTCCTATCCGATTTGGCTAAAATTTTGCATGACGTATTTTATTTTTACTTTCAACAACTATGTCAAAACAGGTTCAAATCGGTTCATAACCTGATATAGCTACCATATAAACCGATCTGGGATCTTGACTTCTTGACCCCTAGAGGTCGCAATTATTATCCGATATGCCTGAAATTTTATATGATGGATCCTCTCATGACCATCAACAAACGTGTTTATTATGGTCTGAATCGGTCTATAGCCCGATACAGATCCCATGTAAATCGTTCTCTCTATTTTACTTCGTGAGCCCCAATGGGCGCAATTCTTATACGAATTGGCTGAAATTTTACACAGGTCTCCAACATATAATTTAATTGTGGTCCGAACCGGACCATATCTTGATATCGTTTTAATAGCAGAGCAACTCTTTTCTTATATCCTTTTTTGCCTAAGAAGAGATGCCGGGAAAAGAACTCGACAAATGCGATCCATGGTGGAGGGTATATAAGATTCGGCCCGGCCGAACTTAGCACGCTTTTACTTGTTTTGCCTAAGAAGAGATGCCGGGAAAAGAACTCGACAAATGTGATCCATGGTGGAGGGTATATAAGATTCGGCCCGGCCGAACTTAGCACGCTTTTACTTGTTTCTACATAACAAACTTCTGTCAAACCAGCAAAAATTAGAGCTTCTAGGAGCCAAACGAGGATTACCGAGAGACAGTTTACATAGGAGCAAATTCAGGTTAAAGACTGATTTTGGTCGTATTTGAAACAGTTGTTGGAAGTCGTAAAGAACATGGCATCCAAAATTCAGCCAAATTGAACAAGAATTTGAAGCTTGTAAGGACACAAGAAATAATATCGGGAGATCGATTTATCGTAATTAACACAGTTGTTGGAAGTCTTAACAAAACACTACATGCAAACTTTCAGCCAAATCGGACAAAAATTGCGGCTTGCAAGAACTCAAGAAGTCAAATCGGGAGATCGGTTTATATAGGAGCTATATCAGGTTATAGACCGATTCTAACCGCAATTGGCACAGCTATTGAAAGTCGTAGCAGAACACTTTCTGCAATATTTGAACCAAATCGGACAAAAATTGCGGCTTCAAAGGGATCAAGAACTCAAATCGGGAGATCGGTTTATATGGGAGCTATATCAAGTTATTGACCGAATTGGACCGTACATAGCACAGTTGTTGGAAGTCATACCAAAACACTACATGCACATTTTCTGCCAAATCGGAGAAAAATTACAGCTTCCATGGTCTCAAAAAGTCAATTCGGGAGATCGGTATATATAATAGCTATGTCTTAATCTGAACCGATATGGCCCATTTGCAATCCCCAGCGACCTACATCGATACTAAGTATCTGTGCAAAATTTCAAGCGGTTAGCTTTATGCGTTCGACCTCTTTCGTGATTTCGACAGACGGACGGACGGACATAGCTAGATTAATTTATGATCCGAATGGGACCATAACATGATATAGCTCCAATAGCATAGCAATTCTTTTCTTTTATCCTTTGTTTGCCTAACAAGAGATACCGGGAAAAGAACTATACAAATGCGATCCACGGTGGAGGGTTTATAAGATTAGGCCCGACCGAACTGACCACGCTTTTACTTGTTTTTATACCCTCCACCATAAGATGGGGGGTATACTAATTTCGTCATTCTGTTTGTAACTACTCGAAATATTCATCTGAGACCTCATAAAGTATATATATTCTTGATCGTCGCGACATTTTATGTCGATCTAGCCATGTCCGTCCGTCCGGCCATCCGTCCGTCCGTCCGTCTGTCTGTCGAAAGCACGCTAACTTTCGAAGGAGTAAAGCTAGCCGCTTGAAATTTTGCACAAATACTTCTTATTAGTGTAGGTCGGTTGGTATTGTAAATGGGCCATATCGGTCCACGTTTTGATATAGCTGCCATATAAACCGATCTTGGGTATTGACTTCTTGAGCCTCTAGCGGGCGCAATTCTTATCCGATTGGAATGAAATTTTGCACGACGTGTTCTGTTATGATATCCAACAACTGTGCCAAGTATGGTTGAAATCGGTCCATAACCTGATATAGTTGCCATATAAACCAATCTTGGGTCTTGACTTCTTGAGCCTCTAGAGTGCGCAATTCTTATCCGATTGGAATTGAAATTCGCACGACGTGTTTTGTTATAATACCCAAAAACTGTGCCAAGTATGGTTTAAATCGGTTCATGTTTTGATATAGCTGCCATATAAACCGATCTTGGGTCTTGACTTCTTGAGCCTCTAGAGTGCGCAATTGTTATCTGATTGAAATGAAATTTTGCACGATGTGTTTTGTTATGATATCCAACAACTGTGCCAAGTATGGTTCAAATCGATCCATAACCTGATATAGCTGCCATATAAACCGATCTTGGGTCTTGACTTCTTGAGCCTCTAGAGTGCGCAATTCTTATCCGATTGGAATTGAAATTCGCACGACGTGTTTTGTTATAATACCCAAAAACTGTGCCAAGTATGGTTTACATCGGTTCATAACCTGATATAGCTGCCATATAAACCGATCTTGGGTCTTGACTTCTTGAGCCTCTAGAGGGCACAATTCTTATCCGATTTGAATGAATTTTTGCACGAATGAATAGCGATTCATTTGAATGAATCGGTTCATAACCTGATATAGCTGTCATATAAACAGATCTGGGGATTTGACTTCTTGAGCTTCTAGAGGGCGCAATTCCTATCCGATTTGGCTGAAATTTTGCATGACGTATTTTATTTTGACTTTCAACAACTGTGTCAAATAAGGTTCAAATCGGTTCATAACCTGATATAGCTGCCATATAAACCGATCTGGGATCTTGACTTCTTGACCCCTAGAGGTCGCAATTATTATCGGACTATATCTTGATATCGTTTTAATAGCAGAGCAACTCTTTTCTTATATCCTTTTTTGCCTAAGAAAAGATGCCCCGAAAAGAAGTCGACAAATGCGCTCTATGGTAGAGGGTATATAAGATTCGGCCCGGCCGAACTTACCACGCTTTTACTTGTTTTTAATTTTCTTGCTGCTTGTAACAAATTATAATTGATGCTTCTTAAGTCTTCATTAATAAACTACAATAGTAAAAAGGTCAGGCCGATCTTTGGATACCCACCAACTCGGGTAAGTATATAAACCACATTTCGTTATATATCGAAATTTGGTACAAAGTCGGCACGGACAAATTTTGTAGAACAAAATATTTGTCTTTATGGAAGTTACATCCAAATATAGACCAATCTGAACCATATACGACACGGATGTCGAAAAGTCTAACATAAGTCACTGTGTCAAATTTCAGCGAAATTGGATTATAAATGCGCCTCTTATGGGGCCAAGACTTTAAATGGGGAGATCGGTCTATATGTTATCTATATCCAAATCGGGACCGATCTGGGCCAAATTGAAGAAGGATGTCGAAGGGCTTAACACAACTCACTGTATAAATGCACCTTTTATGGGCCCAAGAGCTTATATCGAGAGATCGTTCTATATTGCAGCTGTACTCAAATCTGGACCGATCTGGTCCAAATTGAAGAAGGATATCGAAGAGAAAGTCTCAACTCATTGTTCCAAAAGTCGGCGACATTGGACAATTAATGCGCTTTTTATGGGCCCAAAACCTTAAATCGAGCGATCGGTCTATATGGCAGCTAGATTGAAATCTGAATCGATTTGAGTTAAATTGAAGTGGGATGTCGATGGGCCTAACACTGTCCGGCGAAATCGGACAATATATGCGCCTTTTATGGGCCCAAGACTTTGAACTGGGAGATCGGTTTATATGACAGCTATATCCAAATCTGGATGTCGAAGGGCCTAACACAACTAACAGTCCCATATTTTGGCAAAATCGGAAAATAAATGTGCCTCTTATGGGCCCAAGACCTTAAACCGAGAAAGATTGGTCTATGTGGCAGCAAGGACTTATCCAAGATTTTATTTTGTGGGAGGCCCACCCTACATTTTTTCAAAATCGAAATATGCCAAAATTCTTTTGTTACAGTGAAATTGGTACAGATACCTCAAAAAATTTTTTTTCAGTTGTGGTCGCTACTGGTTACAGGAACTGCCCCATCGGCGGTGACATTTGGTAAAAGTCAGAGCTGAATTTTGTACTGCTTGCCAACACACTATTCATAGGCCGATCCAAATCTTTCAAAGCCCAAAAAATTTAGTTTTAATTTGCTCTCAAGCTAGTTTTATCATTTCAACAGGTTATTGTTTGTGTCGGTCAATTGGTTTTAATGACTTTTATTTCCACAAAATTTTGCGCAAACAAATTGAATAACAAAGCAACTTTAAATGTTAAATATTTCAAAAAATACATTTTGACCAATTTTTACGACGAGCCATCTACTTTAAAATCGATCGAAAATCCGTTTTTGATGGAAAAGATGTCAAGGTCCACAGAACTAATAAATTTCAACCACAGTGAAAGGAAAATGCTTCATAGCATCAATAAATGCGGTTAATTCAAAGATTCATTCATTAATTCAAAGAAAATTTTCATAAATACGAAGAAATTTTTCATTAATGCACTAAAAAGTTTCATTCCTGAAAATGTTGTCATTTCATGGTTTCATTAAATGAATGAAACGGAATTGACTGATGAATGAAAATATTTTTTGTTCTAAAATGAAAGTAAATTGTGTGAATATTGCAATAATACTACTATGCACCCTAAAGCAGTATAGAATAAATTAACAAAAACAAGTAAGAGCGTGGATCGCAATGGATCGCATTTGTCGAGTTCTATGCACGGTATCTCTTTTTAGGCAAAGAAAGAATATTGAATAAGAACTGTTTGTCTATTGCAGCTATATCAAGTTATAGCCCGATTCGGACGATAAATGAATGTCAACAAGTAAAAGCGTGCTAAGTTCGGCCGGGCCGAATCTTATATACCCTCCACCATGGATCGCATATGTCGAGTTCTTTTCCCGGCATCTCTTCTTAGGCAAAAAAAGGATATAAGAAAAGATTTGCTCTGCTATTAAAGCGATATTAAGATATGGTCCGGCTTGGACCACAATTAAATTATATGTTGGAGACCTGTGTAAAATTTCAGCCAATTCGAATAAGAATTGCGCCCTTTGTGGGCTCAAGAAGTAAAATAGAGAGATCGATTTATATGGGAGCTATATCAGGCTATAAACCGATTCAGACCATAATAAACACGTATGTTAATGGTCATGAGAGAATCCGTAGTACAACATTTCAGGCAAATCGGATAATAATTGCGACCTCTAGAGGCTCAAGAAGTCAAGACCCAAGATCGGTTTATATGGCAGCTATATCAGGTTATGAACCGATTTGAACCATACTTATCACAGTTGTTGAATGTCATAACAAAACACGTCGTGCATAATTTCATCCCAATCGGATAAGAATTGCGCTCTCTAGAGGCTCAAGATGTCAAGACCCAAGATCGGTTTATATGGCAGCTATATCAGGTTATGAACCGATTTGAACCATACTTGGCACAGTTGTTGGATATAGTAACAAAACACGTCGTGCAAAATTTCATTCCAATCGGATAAGAATTGCGCACTCTAGAGGCTCAAGAAGTCAAGACCCAAGATCGGTTTATATGGCAGCTATATCAGGTTATGAACCGATTAGAACCATACTTATCACAGTTGTTGAATGTCATAACAAAACACGTCGTGCAAAATTTCATCCCAATCGGATAAGAATTGCGCACTCTAGAGGCTCAAGAAGTCAAGACCCAAGATCGGTTTATATGGCAGCTATATCAAAACATGGACCGATATGGCCCATTTACAATACCAACCGACCTACACTAATAAGAAGTATTTGTGCAAAATTTCAAGGGGCTAGCTTTACTCCTTCGGAAGTTAGCGTGCTTTCCACAGACAGACGGACAGACGGACGGACGGATGGACGGACGGACGGACAGACGGACGGACATGGCTAGATCGACATAAAATTTCACGACGATCAAGAATATATATATACTTTATGGGGTCTCAGACGAATATTTCGAGTAGTTACAATCAGAATGACGAAATTAGTATACCCCCCATCTTATGGTGGAGGGTATAAAAATAGTAGAAGTCTTTGTGAAATATTTCAGTTCATTCGGATAAGAATTGCGCCTTGTAGGGGCTCAAGAAGCAAAATCGGGAAAAAGGTTTATATGGGAGCTGTATCAAGCTATTGATCGATTCAGACCATATTAGATACGTATGTTGAAAATTGTATAAAATTTCTTCGAAATCGGAGAAAATTCCGACCCGGAACAAAGTCTCTGGACTGAACCATATCAACTACCAATTATTCTATTCTATCACTGGTACTCGGCCGAGGACTTGCGTTATTTGTCATAGAAATTTGAATTATATATTTTCCCCAGAGTTGTCAACGTCGGATGCAACAGTGGTGAGACAGAGAGACGGTGGAGCATACCTGGCATCACTTTATCTGCCTTTCGACGCTCCGACACCGCCACCCACGTCGGAGCTGCAACGGCTGGCAAGGAAAGCAAAACAGACAGGAAACGAGGTACTATTAGGGTGCGATGCGAACTTTCACCACATTTCGTGGGGTAGCACCAACACTAATAAGCGGGGCCAAGCCCTGGCAGAGTTATTAAATAGTAACGACCTAATAACACTTAATGTTAGCAACACCCCTACCTTTGTTTATAGGATTAGGGATGAGGTATTAGATGTGACGATATGTTCGGAAAATTTAATCGACGAGATTCAGAATTGGAGGGTCTCCATGGAACACTCTTTCTCTGACCATCGCTACATTAGGTTTAGAAAAGCGCGGCCAGCGCCGAATCCGATAAACTTCCAGAATAAGTTTAGACCAACTGGACAAAATACTGAAGGCTACTCAGAAGAAGACTTGTGCAAGATAATTTAGATTGCCCAAGCATAGAAGAGATTGACGAGAATGTCAACAGGATTACGACTGCACTGGTGGGATCCTTCTAAGATAGTTGTCCCCTTCGGGAAAGGAAATAGCCCAAGAAAAACCCTGGATGATCGGGGAGATTCGCAATATTGGGAAAGAGGTCCGCAGACTTTTTAACAGAGCACGTCGTAAAAAGGTGGAAGTTTATTGGGGTGGGTATTACACACGGCTCAAGCAATACAATAAGATTACCAGAGCGGCAAAACGTGCCTCTTGGAAGCTTTTCTGCGAACAGGTCGATAGCATCAATGACGCCGCCAAGATAAAAAAGTTTCTATCAAAAACACATGTCCAAACTGAAACTTTAGTAGACGAGATGGGAGTGAGAGGAGAGACAACGGAGGACATGTTAAGGCTTTTGATGAAAACCCATTTTCCACAAGAGACGAAGGGACTCACGGAGATACCGGAATCTTGCAATAATGACGATGATCGAAGGTTTATAATAACGGAATTTATGGTAAAGGAATCCTTGAGGAGCTTCCAACCATTTAAGTCACCTGGACCTGATGGGATATTTCCGGTGTTACTACAGAAAGAGGCAGACTAGCCAAAATTTTCACAGCGTGCCTAAGACTTGCATATACTCCGAAAGCCTGGCAGGCGGCAAGGGTGGTGGCAAGTTATGCGACATCAAAGGCCTACAGACTCATAAGCCTTACATCCTTTTTACTCAAAACCATGGAACGTATTGTGGACACCATGATAAATAGTACGGCATCTAGCGAACTGCTCAAATACAAAAACATGCCTATGTCAAGGGAAGGTCGGTGGAGACTGCCCTGCACGAGGTTGTGCATAAAATAGAAGAATCCTTTGATTCCATAACGTACACACTGGCGGTATGCATTGACATCGAGGGGGCTTTAATAATGTGCGTACCGACACACTGATCCTATCCTTAGACCTGTACCGGGTGGACCCGGTCCTTAAAGACTGGATAAACCATATGCTAAGGAACTGGTGGATAAATTGTGTGTCCCATGGCATAAATATAAGGTGGACAGTGGCACAGGGCACGCCACAGAGGGGGCATTTTATCGCCACTGCTATGGGTGACCACCATAAATGACCTATTACGGATGCTGACTGAGGAGGGATTTGAACCCGTCTGCTACACAGACGATGTTATAATACTTCTAAGGGCTAAGGATTCGAACGAGTATTACAGAAGGGCCGAAAGGGTCTTGCTTATGGTATTTGACTGGGCTTGAACCTTATGTCTCAATGTTTACACAGAGAAGACTGAAATATACCTGTTCCCGAGGAAGACGAAAGTGGGCCAATATAACGCACCACGATTCCTCAATCAGACGATTTCGATATCTGACGAGGTCAAATACAAGTGTGATCTAGGACAGGAAACTGAATTGGAAGTGTCACATTCAGGAGCGTACTGAGAAGGCTCACAGATGTTGGGCACTATGAAGACGGACCGTAGGCTCTAAATGGGGCCTGAATTCGAGAATAGTCCACTGGCTCTACAGGAGCGTGATTAGACCAATGCTTCCTTACGCCTCAGTAGTTTATTGGACTGCTATGGAGAAAAAGTGCAACATAAGCACCATACAAAAGGTTCAGTGAACATGTTGTCTTGGCATAGGCGGAGCGACTAGGACCACGCCCACTGGGGCACTTTAGACTAGATATCCGACCCATTGACATACTGATTAAGTATGAGGCAGCCATTGCGCCTATGAGACTTAAGGCGATTGGAGAATTGATTGAGGAGGGGAGCAGCTCATACCATCGCGGTATAATCGAGGCGCCTATAGGAAACCTGGAAGGAAGAGAAGAGGGTTCCGATCGCATACCTGAGATGAACCTTGAAGTCGAGTGCGAGGCACTGCTGCCATCGGCACAGTCCTTGATTGACGGAACCCTAGTATTGCCATCTGGGAGATCATGTTACACGGATGGGTCAAAGCTAGTGGACAGAGTGGGCCTGGCGGTTTACATTGAGAACCCAGGGACTGAGATCTGTTTTAGACTGCCTGACCATAATACGGTCCTGCAGGCGGAGATCCGGGCGATCGCGGAATGCGTGAAGTGGTGTGGTGCTAACGCGAGGACGTCGAGTGTGAACATCTTTACCGACAGTAAAATTGCCATAGGGGCAATAACAACCAGGACGGTAAGGTCACAATCAGTCTTGGGGGGTAAGAAGGAGATTAACTTCTGGGAATGGAAAAATCCGCATCGTTTGTGTTCCGGGTCATAACGGAGTAAGGGGAAATGAAAGGACAGACGATTTGGCGGTGAAGGCCAGAGGACTGCCGTCAATAAACTTAGTTATCCTGAAGCCTTTTGGGTCGACGCAGACCGAGTTAAGCGAATGGGCGACGAACATTGTGGAGCAGCGAAACGGTCAGTAGGACGGAGAAAATCCTATGGGTAAATCTAGAAGACGAGACTATTACTGAAAGGAAGCAAGAAGGAGGTCAGAATACCTATTGGTGTCATAACGGGACACATAGGACTACAAGCTAACTTATGTAAAATCGGTGCGGCAAGTGATAGAATGTGTAGGGCATGCGGGGCAGATGATGAGACATTGGAGCATTTCCTTTGTTTGTCATTGCCTGGCTTTCGCGTCAAACAGATACCGTTACTTAGGTGGAGACACAATATCAGACATGAACCAACTTAGGGGAGTTGTATTGAAAACAATTTAGGATTTTGTAAGTAGCACGGAATTCCAAACTTAACATTTTCTTTTTAGAGGTTACTTTATAGTTTTTAGAGCGCACAGCAAGCCGATTACTGGCTTAGGTGTATGTCCATAGCGCCATGGGGCGGAATAATATCTACACCTTCTTTTCAACCTAACCTAACCTATACCAGATTATGAACCGATTTGAATCATACTTAACACAGTGATACCAAAATACTACGTTCAAAATTTCAGTCAAATCGGACGAGAATTGTGCCCTCTAGAGGCTCATGAAGTCAAGACCTAAGATCGGTTTATATGGCAGCTATATCGAAACATGGACGGATTTGGCCCATTTACAATTTTAACCGACCTACACTACTAAGAAGCATTTGTGCAAAATTTCAAGCGGCTAGCTTTATTCATCAGAAAGTTAGCGTGCTTTCGACAGAGGGACAAACGGACATGGCTAGATTGACTTAAAATTACATGACTATCAAGATTATATATACATTAATAGGTCTTAGACGCATATTTCGAGGTTTTACATACAGAATGACGAAATTAGTATACCCCCATTCTATGGTGGAGGGTTTAAAAAGTTGTTGAAAAATGTTTAAAATTTAATATTCAAAAGAGTTTCATTACCTTAATCAAGAATTTCATTACACAATGCCATTAAATACTTGCAAACCCAGGTTCGAGTCCCCCGGCCAATAAAAAAAAACAATTTTTTTCATTAAACTTATTTTACAAATTCGGCATAAAAAATATGTATTTCGTATTAAAAAAAAATGTATATCTTTATACCCTCCACCATAGGATGGGGGGCATATTAATTTCGAAATATTAGTCTGAGACCCCATAAAGTATATATATTTTTGATAGTCGCCATGTCCGTCCGTCTGTCTGTCGAAAGCACGCTAACTTCCGAAGGGGTAAAGCTAACCGCTTGAAATTTTGCACAAATACTTCTTATTAGTGTAGGTCAGTTGGTATTTTAAATGGGCCATATCGGTCAATGTTTTGATATAGCTGCCATATAAACCAATCTTGGGTCTTGACTTCTTGAGCCTCTAGAGGTCACAATTATTATCCGATTTGCCTGAAATTTTGTAGGACGGATCCTCTCATGACCATCAACATACATGTTTATTATGGTCTGAATCGGTCTATGGCCCGATACATCTCCCACATAAATCGGTCTCTCTATTTTAGTCCTTGAGCTCCCAAAGGGCGCAATTCTTATTCGAATTGGCTGACATTTTACACAGGTCTCCAACATATAATTTAATTGTGGTCCAAATCGAACCATATCTTGATATCGCTCTGATAGCAGAGCAAAACTTTTTTTATACCCTCCACCATAGGATGGGGGGTATACTACTTTCGTCATTATGTTTGTAGCTACTCGATATATTCGTCTGAGACCCCATAAAGTATATATATATTCTTGATCGTCGCGACATTTTATGTCGATCTAGCCATGTCTGGCTGTCTGTCCGTCCGTCCTTCTGTCGAAAGCACGCTAACTTCCGAAGGAGTAAAGCTAGCCGCTTGAAATTTTGCAAAAATACTACTTATTAGTGTAGGTCAGTTGGTGTTGTAAATGGGTCATATCGGTCCATGTTTTGATATATAAACCGATCTTGGGTCTTGACTTCTTGAGCCTCTAGAGGGCGCAATTCTTATCCGATTGAAATGAAATTTTGCTCGACGTGTTTTATTATGATATCCAATAACTGTGCCAAGTATGGTTCAAATCGGTTCATAACCAAATATATCTGTCATATAAACCGATCTGGGGTCTTGACTTCTTGAGACTCTAGAGGATGCAATTCTTATCCGATTGGAATGAAATTTTGCATGACGTATATTATTCTTACTTTTAACAACTGTATCAAATAAGGTTTAAATCGGTTCATAACCTGATACATGGCTAGATCGACATAAAATGTCGCGACGATCAAGAATATATATACTTTATGGGGTCTCAGACGACTCTCCCCCTTATCCTAATTTTCAAAGACGCCAGATCTCGGAGATGGGTGGTGCGATTCAAGCGAAATTTTGTGTGCTCTCATATAGTACCCTAAAAATAAAAAATTGGTATCCAAATTTCGGATGGGGTACCTAGGGGGGCTGCCCCACAATAAAAACTACCAAACATATATTTAGACCAATCACGACAATATGGGACTCAAATGAAAGGTATTTAGAATAAGAAAACGTATCTGATATCCAATTGTCGGCCCAAGTGCTAGGGGGACCACCCCAAGCCCCAAAACACCCTTAAGTCGGACATATTTACCGACCATGGCAATATGGGACTCAAATTGAAGGTATTTACGAGTAGAATACGAATCTGATATCCAAATGTGGGACCACGTTTCTGGGGGTTCACCCCTTCCACAAAACACCACAAACAGGACTTATTTACTGGCCATCTGAATATGGGGCTTAAATAAAAGGTATTTGAGTATAGTATTCGAATCTGATATCCAAATATAAGAGCAAGTATTTGGGGGCCGTCTCTCCCCAAAAACATTTCCCAATGGGGACAAATTTACCACTATAGCAATATGGGGCTCAAATGAAAGGTCTTTGGAAGTAAAGAACGAATCTGATATCAATATTTGGGAAAAGTGTTTATGGGGCCAACCCACCCCCCAACACCACCCAACTACGAAGTATTTGCTGACTATTGCAATATGAGACTCAAATAAGAGGGTTTTTAGAGTAGAACACGAATCCGATATACATTTTCAAGGCCAACTCACTGAGTGGCCGCCCATCCCTCAAAACACCCACCAAGCCGGTCATGTTTGCCGACTATGGAAATATGGGGCTCAAATTAAAGGTATGTGGGAGTAGCCAACGTATCTGATATTAACATTAAGGGTCAACTGTCTAGCGGACGTCCCACCACCATAAACACCCCCAAATAGGACGTATTTGCTCACCAAGACAATTTAGATCTTAAAGAGAATGGAACTAAATATTCATAGTTTTTAGGGCCAATACCGCAAACCGGACATATTTGCTGACTTTTGCAATAAGGAGTTTATATGAGATTAGAAAACGAATTTGATATCCAATTTTGAGGGAAATGGCAATATGGGGTTCAAACAAATGATATATAGATATATGAGAACAGAGCAAGTTGCTGATAAATTTTTAGGGCTTAGTGTTTGGAGGACCACCCCACTCCCCAAAACAACCCTAAATCGGGCGTATTTACTGACCATGACAATGTGGAGCTTAAATGAAAGGTATTGGGGGCTAGAGCAAGAATTTATACTCACTTTCGGGACCAATTTTCTGAGGGTCTACCCCTTTCCCAAAATAGCCGACAATCAGCAATTTTTTAGTGACCATCGCAATATGGGGCTCAAATAAAGGTATTTGGAAGTAGAATACGAATTTGATATCCAAATGTAGGACCATATATTTAGGGCATCACCCCTTTCCCAAACCACCCCCAAAGGGAAAATTTTTTTCGACCATTCCAAATGTGGCTCAAATTAAAGGTATTTGAGATTAGAAAACGAATTTGATAACCTATTTTGGGGCCATGTGTTTGGGGGACGCCTCATCCTGTAAACTCCTCTTCAGCCAATGGCAATATGGGGTTTAAATAAATGGTATTTGAGACAAGAGCACGATGCTGATATTTTTTCGGGGCCAAGTATCTGGGGGACCACCTCTCCCCCGGAAACACCACTAAATAAGTCATCACCTTACATCTAAACTTAAATTCGTAGACCAAACAAGTAAAAAGACGTTAAGTTCGGCCGGGCCGAACTTTGGATACCCACCACCTCAGGTATATTTATAAACCACCTTTCGTCAAATCCATACCTTATGACCCATAGCAGCTATATCGAAATATGTTCCGATTTGGACCAAATACTAAAAATACAAGTCATTGTTCAACTGTATAAAACAAAATTTTGCTCTTTTTAGTAGCTATATTTAAAAATAAACCGCTCTGAACCAAAAACGACACGGATGTCGAAAAGCCTAACATACGTCACTGTGTCAAATTTCAGTGAAATCGGATTATAAAAGCGCCTTTTATTGGGCCAAGGCTTTTCATTGTGAAATCGGTCTATATGTCAGCTATTTCCAAATCTGGACCGATTTGGGCCAAGTTGCAGACAAATGTCGAAGAGCCTAACACAACTCACTGTCCCAAATTTCTGCGAAATCGGACAATAAATGCGCCTTTTATGGCCCCAAAACCTTAAATCAAGAGATCGGTCTATATTGCAGGTTTATCCAAATCTGGACCGATCTGAGTCAAATTGAAAAATAATATCGAAAATTTATCACAACTCACTGTCTCAAATTTGGCCGACATCGTACAATAAGTGCTCATTTTATGGGCTCAAAACCTTAAATCGAGAGATCGGTCTATATGGCAGCTATATCCAAATCTAAACCGATCTGGGCCAAATTCGCGGGGGATATCGAAGGGCCTAACACAACTCACTGTTCCAAATTTTAGCAAAATCGGATAGTTAATGTGGCTTTTATGGTTCTAAGACCCTAAATCGGAGTATCGGTCTATATGGCAGCTATAAGCAAAACTGGGCCGATCTAGACCAAATTGGCGAAGGATGTTGAAGGGCCTAATCCAACTCATGTTCCAAATTTCAGCAAAATCGGATAATAAATGTGGCTTTTATAGGCCTAAGACCCTAAATCGCAGGATCGGTCTATATTGCAGCTATATCCAAATCTGGACCGATCTGAGCCAAATTGACGGAGGATATTGGTGGGCCTAACACAACCCACTGTCCTAAACTTCAGCTAAATCGGATAATAAATGTGGCTTTTATGGGTGTGAGACCCCAAATCGACGGATCGGTCTATACGGGGGATATATCTAGATATTGTCCGATTTGGCCATCTTCGAACTTAACCTGCTTATGAACAAAAAAGAATCTGTGCAAACTTTCAGCTCAATATCTCAATTTTTAAAATCTGTAGCGTGATTTCAACAGACAGACGGACAGACGGACGGACATGTCTAGATCGTCTTAGATTTTTACGCTGATCAAGAATATATATACTTTATAGGATCGGAAATGGATATTTCGATGTGTTGCAAACGGAATGACAAAATCAACATACCCCCATCCTTCGGTGGTGGGTATAAAAAGAGCTTATGGGATTCACATAAAGGCACATGTATTGTTAAACGATATAAAGCGATATACTATTTTCGTAGCATAGTATATCACTAAAAGAGCTTTAATTGTCGAAAATAAATATTCCAAGGAAACTTTTGTTCCGTATAAAGTAAAAGATGGCGCAGCGGAGCGGGCCCGGGTCATCTAGTTATCTATAACAAGTAAAAGCGTGATAAGTTCGGCCGGGCCGAATCTTTTCCCGGCTTCTCTTCTTAGGCAAAGAAATGGTATAAGAAAAGATTTGCTCTGCTATTAGAGCGATATCAAGGTATGGTCCGGTTTGGACCACAATTAAATTATATGTCGGAGACCTGTGTAAAATGTCAGCCAATTCGAATAAGATTTGCGCCCTTTGGGGGCTCAAGAAGTAAAATAGAGAGATCGAATTATATGGGAGCTGTATCGGGCTATAGACCGATTCAGACCATAATAAACACGTAAGTAACAACTATTGGGGTTACACAACAAATTAAAACACAGTAGTTTAACAGTTTTATCAATTTTTATTAGAATAAATATTTGTCTCGGTTAAGTACTTATTTGTTCAAAAGTCTATGCTTAACTGACTTCAAAAGTTGAAGAACATTGACTTAAAATCTAATAAGAAGTCACTTATGTTGGAAATGAACCGTTAATTCAAATATTTGAAATGAGAGTGATACATATAATAAGAATGAGAGCAGTAAAAGATATAACAAAATAAAAACAGCTTAAAAATAAGAATGAGAAGTCGGTTGGAAAGAATTAATTGAATGAATAATATATGTGAGAGAGAGAAAAAAGATATAGGCATGTAATATATGACCATATATGGTAATGATGGTATACTATCATTACTTCTCCCCCATTTAATTAAAATCTAATACTTTAGATTTTTACAAAATACAATAAATGTAATTACATTGCATACATACTGTGATATTTCTTCAACATAAATGAATGACAAAGTTTCAAACATATTGTGAAGTATTTACTAATCCATTGTATTTGGCTTCGCGTTTTATATTATTATTATGAACATTTCTTAAGTCACTAAATCTAAATTTAGGCTGTTCCTTATGTCTTACAGATTTGTAGTTCTTTATAAATCCCATTTGTCTATTTTCCGTAATAGATTCCCTGTTCAAATTCTTTTTTTCAATATTATATCTCTTATTTTCCAAAATTCTCTTGTAAATCTCCTCTTTCTTACAATTTCCAAATTCTATTACAAAAGGTTTCTCCTTGGTAACGGAATGAAAACTGTTGTTATAATATTCAATCGCCTTGCTCATTTTATCTTTAATGCCTAATGATTTCTCTTCTATATATAAAACTCTAATTTTTTCACTAAGAGTATTGTGCAACCTTTCTATGTCTGCATTTCCTGTATGGGTATTAGATTTAACCAAATGTAATTCTATTCCTTCATTTTTTAAAAAATCTTTTATATTTATACTCTTAAACTCATTATCTGTTATAATTTTCCTAATACATCCCTTCTGTGATTTATATAGTCTTAATTTTTCCACTATCGTCTGATTTGTTCTGTCTTCTAAATAGTAAGCGGTGGCGAATTTGGAAAATCTATCTATGAAAGTTAAGAAATTTGACTTTGAATTTGTATATATATCCATATGAATAATTTGCCCTGTATCAGTAGGTGTTTCTGTAAATTTAAACTTTTCTTTAATAGGTCTTCGATCAAATTTTGATCTATTGCAGGTATCACAATTGTTAATATATTTTTGAATTAATATTTTTAAATTGGGGAAATAAATTTTTCTTTTAAGACCTTCATAATTTTCGGCAATGCCAGTATGTCCGGTTTCATATCTATGATAATTATGTATTTGCCGATACGTTTCTTCTTCCGAATCCAAATCCATTGCAAAATAAGCACATCTGACAAACTTAACGGAACTATTACCTCCAAATACTTCTATTAATTTCTTCTGAAGAGTGTGATATTCATGGTCATTCAATTCGGTAAATATCCCTACTTTACCCTTAAATATATTCTCATTTAAGATCGTGCCAAGATTTTTCCTTAAGTCAGTAGAAGATATATAAATCCGTTTCTTTCCATGAATGAGCTCCATTGCCTTAGTCTTATTGTCAGTCAGAATTATCTGAAGATCAAACCTATTAACCACAGTATCCAATATACCAATATAGTCCTTTTCGCCTTCCAATTGAGAGTGAACCGTTGCCAAGGAAGCATCATTATTATTATACAATGAGCTACTGGCTTCATCAAGGTGGTGTATTTCTCCAGTATCACTATTTATCCTGCTCAGAAAATCAGCCACATTATTGTCCCTGCCCCTAATATAATTCACATTCAAATTGAACTCACCAAGACTTAACATCCATCTAAACAGTCGAGGATTCAAATCCCTACTTTGGGCCTTAACAAAGAGCCACCTTAGAGGCTGATGATCGGAAAGAACTTGGAATTTAACTCCATAAAGGTATGGGCGAAAATATTTTGTGGCCCAAACTATCGCCAAAAGCTCTTTTTCAGTAGCAGAATAATTTCTCTCATGCTGGTTCAATGTTCTACTGGCATAGCAAATTGGGTGTCCGTTTTGCTGCAAAACGGCACCAATTGCATCATTGCTCGCATCCGTCGCCAACTGAAATGGTTTAGAAAAATCCGGGTACTTAAGCACCGGTGCCTGAGTAAGTATATTCTTCAATTTCTCAAATGCATTTATGTAATTAGAGTCATTCACCTTCAATCGTTCGCCCTTTCTTAAGTATCTTATCATTGGAAAAGCTACTTTGGAAAAATCCTTTATAAATTTTCTGTAAAATCCAGCCATACTTAAAAATGATTTTACCCCTTTTACATTTCGAGGAAGTTGCAGGTTCAAAATTGTCTCAACTTTGGAAGGATTCGGTTTAACACCATCTGTCGTCAATAAATGCCCTAAATACAATGTTTCTTTAGAAAAAAATGTACATTTATTTATTTGGATTTTAAGATTAGCCTCCCTTAGTTTCCGAAATATCGACCTAATATTATTCACATGTTCTTGAAAACTGGTAGAAAATATAAGGATGTCATCCAAATATACAACACATATTTTATTTATAAATTCCCGAAGAACATTGTTAATTAACCGTTGAAAGGTCGCCGGTGCATTTTTTAAGCCAAATGGCATCCTTATAAACTCATAATGCCCATAAGGCGTAGAAAAAGCAGTTTTAGATCTATCCTCCGGCCTTACCAAAATCTGGTGAAATCCCTTGGCCAAGTCAATGGTGGAAAAATACTGGGCTCTACCTAATTTGTCAAGAATATTCTCTATGTTGGGTATCGGAAATTTATCGTCTACTGTTACTTCATTTAATTTGCGGTAGTCCACCACTATTCGAAACTTCTTTTCCCCAGAAAAATCAACCTTCTTTGGCACTATCCACAATGGACTATTAAATGGCGAAGAGCTTTCAGCAATTATACCTTGTCGTAACATATCGTCGATCTGATTGCAAATTTCTTTCTCATAAATATGTGGGTAACGATATATCCTAGTATAAATAGGTTTATCAACAATAGTCTTTATTTCGTGTTGCACAACATCTGTATATCCTAATATCTGGCCTTCCGTATATATCAAATCACTGAAAGAGTTTAAACATTTTTCTAACGCCAATGCCTCTTGTTCGTTCAGGTTTGAAAAAAGATGCCGCATAACCTTCTCGTCGATGACCAATGAATCCAATTGATATATCTCCTCCGATCTATAAGGACAAAATCTATAAAATGGAATCGTTCTCCCATTGATAGTCATTGTATCAGCCTCCATATCTATCTTCGCCCCTAAGGGCCGTAAAATATTTTGCCCAAGAATAGCATCGAAATACTTATCACGGAAACTAGCCAATTTCCATGACATCGTGGCATCCTCCCCAAACTCCGCAGGCAGCTCAGTTATTATCTCGTGTAAAATATCTGTTTTATTATTTAGTGATGAAAAGTAAACTTTATCCTTGAGGACCTTTCTCTCATAATCTAATAATTT
Organism: Stomoxys calcitrans; assembly: GCF_963082655.1. Lineage (NCBI taxonomy): Eukaryota > Metazoa > Arthropoda > Insecta > Diptera > Muscidae > Stomoxys > Stomoxys calcitrans. The sequence continues at coordinate 61,938,456 of NC_081552.1, forward strand.
ATTTTCATCCAACAATGAGGTCGTGGATCCAGTATCAACCAGAGCCTTAATCCTCTGATTGCCTATTGTGAGACATATTATTGGAAGTGCCTTTTTGAGGCAGTTAAATGAAAATTCACATCTTCCTCCTCAACAGGACAATGAACTACTGCCTCGATGTGATCAATTTCCATTTCCCCGCGATGTGATTGCCCAGATCCGCCTCGATTACTATTATAAGATTGAGAATTATGCTGAGTGTATAGATTTCTTGTTTGGCTACTGAAATTTGGACGAGATTGACTATTTGAATAATTTTGAGAATTGACTTTTGTATTTGGGTTTTGGTTGTTATTATTATATCCTGAACTTGAATTTCTAAAATTATTACCACGGTTCTGACTACTGTTTTGGGATGTATATTGATCATTACGATGCATCTGATTTGCATGTTTAAAGTTTTGGTTATTATTATATGTTTTCTGTATATTATTTCTAATGAGGCCCTGATGTTCAAGTAAATTGTAAGCATCTCTTAATTTTGATACATTTCTGTTGATAACAACCGAAGCCAAATTTACATCGATATTATTTATAAATGTTCTTAAAATTATTTTCTCTGCATTTGCAGGGCTAAATTCTACAGGTTTCTCATAATCGTACTCATATTTTTCGTTTATTTTACAAAGAATTGATAATAAATGAGAATAATAATTTATAATACCATAGTTCTTTGCTCCAAATGCCTCCTGGTATAGCTGGTGGTACGATTGTTTCACTCCAAAATTTTCTATAAGCGCTCTTTTCGTCTCACTCCAAGCTGGATTAGGCCCCAATGTTCTCAAAACATGGAGAGCCTCTCCTTGTAATTTGTT